>NW_017306481.1:1352985-1354465 GCF_000935625.1 Nanorana parkeri
TAACGAAGGGGAGGGGGGGGGGGGGGGGAAGAGAACAGGCAGAGAAGAATAGGGTGGGGGAAACATTAAAAATGTAGGTGGTTTGGTCGGGGTGGGCTAACGACAATCTGTCCTTATAGCATTGTCATAGGGCTTATATAAGCCAGCCAAGGATCCCAAACAAGCTCGAACTGTACAACTTTGTCCAGGAGAATACTCGCCAACTTTTCGTGGGTCATGATCCAAGACAACTTACCCTTGACTTGCCCCAGAGATACCCTGGGTGTCTTCCAGGCCTTAGCAATGGAAATTTTAGCTGCCAGGAACATAAAGATTATCAGCCGTGTGCGGTGTCTAGAGATTCCAGGGACGGCATCATTAAGAAGAGCATATCTGGGATCCCTGTGGATGCCTAGACCTGTAATCCAGAAAATAAGGTTGAAAATCTTACCCCAAAATCCACGAATGCAAGGGCACGACCACCACACATGGTGCATGGTGCCCCCAAGCTCACATCTACAAAAGCACAGGGGGGAGGATCTTGGATACATGAGGGCAAGTATAGAGGGCACCAGATACCATCTAGAGAAAACTTTAAAGTTAGCCTCTAACAGTGAGACATTGAGCAAACCCCGGGTTGCCACCCTGGAGCGAGGACCCCATGCCTCTTCAGAGACAACCATATTCAGTTCCTGTTCCCAAGACAACATATATGGCTGTTTAGGGGGGGACTCTAGCAATATGGAATAGAGCTAGTCCCATTGCGGTCGCAAGTCGCTTCTACAGGACCATTTTTTCGGCGGATTTTGCTTTTTTCTATGGAGCCCGACGGAGAAGGTCGCGCTACCGTCGCTGGATCGTCGCTGGAACGTCGCCCCGAAAGTCGCGCTATCCCGGCCGCTGCAAAGGTATGTCGCTACATGTGAATGTGGCCTTAAATGTACAAGGGAAAAATCGTAATGACTGTCGCAGAGGTGCTCATGTGGTCATAGGTGTCGTTGGTAAAATGTGCCAGGAATGAATGTCCGATACTGTGGGACTGGGCATGCAAAAGCTCCAATGATGGTGCACAATAAATGCTTCTTGATGGAGCCCCAGACAAATTTCAACACTTCATGCTGTAGATAAGTTTCAACACATTTGACAAGTGGCCAAAGGATTAGAATGAGAAGTAAAAAAAAAAAGTACTCTAATGCTCACGGACTGTTCGGGAGGCCCCCTCTAGTGGTCAGATCTAGCACTGGAGGATTGGGGCCCTCAGAGGGAGTTTCCCAACAGTAGACTCCCATAGAGAATTTTATCCCCTTACTAAAAAATGTTTCCTAACATTGGACCACCATAAACATTTTTAGAAGGCAGTTTTGGATGCATGTGGTCTTTAATATCTGATTGGGGAAACCTATTCATCTGTTTTTATACATAACATGACAGCCAGGCCCGGATTTACTCTCCCTGCTGCCCCAAGGCCAGGTTCCGCAATGCGCCCCCCTCCCCGCCAACC
>NW_017306481.1:1354598-1359553 GCF_000935625.1 Nanorana parkeri
TTAATTTTTAATAATTTTTTATCTTATTATTGTTTATTTATTATAATTGTTTTCTTATTTTTAAATAATTTGTTTCTTTTTTTTTACTTTTTAATCAGTGACAGATTCTCTTTATTGACCCTGTCACCTCCAATACAGGAGTTCTAGCTCAGCACTGTGCTGGAACCCCTGTCACAGCTGAGGGTGAAAGACTGCTCTCCCGTCTCACGGTGTACGCGGAGCGGCAGGGTTACTTTTAAGTCCGGCGACCTGCCATTTGGTTACTTTTAACCTTGCCGCTCTGCTCCCTGCAGGGATAGGAGAGAGAATCGGTGGCAGGGGGAGGACGGAGGGGGAGGACATTTAGCAAATCAGGACTAAATGTAGAAAGCGTGTTCCGGCCGTCGGGGATTTCACACCGCTGCCGCCCCTCTGCACCGCTGCCGCCCCGGTGGCCTTGTGGGGAATCCGGGCCTGATGACAGGGCTTTTACATAGGAAAACAAATTCATAAATCTTATGAAAGCAAGTTAAACAAAACCTTCAATAATTTGCAGAACCAGTCATACATGATTATATTGGCACAGTTGCTTTTTCTCGGCTTAATTATTTCTACGAGATGAAATATAATGTGTAATTACATGGGAACTATCACATTTATCTGAAATGTTTTAAGATGCGTTTTTAAATTAGATCAGATGGATATTATAGATTTGGTGCTCGTGTTACATGCAGTAACATTAATACGGGATGGTAAAATAATAATTACACCTTGATGTACTTTCCTACAGTAAATGTGCTGCAAGCAGGATTTAATCATTTATTACATTAACTGCACCATCTGTTTCTAAGCTCTTGTATAAATACAGGCTGCAGTCTCAGTGTGTGGAGCAGGCATTGCTTGATATGGCTTATTAATTGCATTTCTCTTTCTCTCTGTTAAGGGAACATTCTATTTGTTTTGTTGGGGCAGAGCAGAGGAGAAAAGGTGACATTATAAGGGTTACATAATATTCAGTTAGAGGTACTGACACGTACCTTGGTGTGAGCCTGAATTGACGAGTAAGGCCTCCCCTTGCAGCTCTCATCTGAGTACCCCTGGAGACGGAACAGGAGGTCTACGGACTGAGAGGGGCACGAGTGCCTGAAGCTGATGCTGTAGACAGCAGGTTAGATGTTGCAGAGATTTGGATGCTGGGCGTGGTCGAAGATGCTGACCATCTGGTGAGGATACTAGCAGCGAGTGGTTAACACCAGGATAAGTAGGTGAAGCAGAGTCGGAGAAAGACCAATTCGGTAACTTGCAGGCAGGTAAAGTACAACATCAAGAAGCAGGGCGATGTCTTGAGGCAGGCCAGGTCAGCAACTTGCAAGCAGAGCAGTACCAAATCGGAATCCAGAAGAATGGTCAGCGGGTAAGCCGTTGTCAGAAGGCAGGCAGCAGACAGCAGCATCAGGAAACAAGCCGGGTCAAACACAGATTCAGGAGCAGAGTCAGACAATAGCATAGGGAACAGCTGAAGATCTCTCAGCAAGATGAAAGTGTAACAAGCATCCTTAAATAGCACGCTTGACGCCACTGGCAGAAAAGTGCATGTGCACGTCAGCTCATGCATGCCCTGACTTGCGGATGAGCACACTGCTCAGTTTATGCACATGTGCATATGCGTGTGCAATATTGGCACCATGACATTTTCTTTGCACATATTTATGTGCAACGGCTTGTGCAGCAGTATGTGAAGTAGCTGTACTATGGACACCGGCTGGACTTCCCTGTCAGGCACTCAGTGACAACTGTCCATGGTATAGCTGCACCGGTACATCTTTACATTTGATGGACTATGACAAGGATCCCTGATGTAGCTAGGATGATTTAGCAGCTTTGTCTGCCTGTACGTAAATTGTAGTTGTAACTGTGAAAAAAATGACTTTACGTCTACCAAATGATTCCTTAGATGTGCCAAGGACTGCAGTCATTCTTCCTTATAGGTGCCAATGTCCAATGTAACAGGGTACCTGTAAAACCTGCCAGGTTGGCAGGAAAAGTGTTTGATGGAAGATATGTTCCTCAGCGGATTCTTAGAATTATGGTCTAAGGCCAGCAGAGATTTGAAGGGAAAGATAGTTCCTTAGCCTGTGTGGGTAAAACCCGTTCTGGGGCAAGTTTTACTAGGGGTCTGGTATTGCTCTGGGTGGGACAGATTCCTAATTCCGTGGACCGTAATTTGGTGATGACTTCACAGTTCTTCATTAAGGTGCATACATCTTACAATTATCTGCAGATTTTTGTCTGTAACAGCATTTTCAGCCGAAAATCTGGCAGTTGATGGGAAGTGCACAAGCTCAATTACTGTACAACTGGCAGATTTTTGTCTTTCAAGCAGGCTAGAAAATTTTCGTCTAGTTGGACGAAATTCAACAGGTTAGTGGTGTTGCTGTATACAACAAAAATCTCAGGATGAAAACTGCACATGCTGAAACGAAAATCTGTTCTTTCGATCGATGAAAATCAGCCAGTTAATGGTGCTGACGGACCTTAATGGCGAACTACATTGGCCTGTGCATGATGGGCTAGTTGAACGAAAATTGAACCAGGGTGCGATGTCAGGACAAAAAAAGTTGTAAAATGGTTGTAAGGTGTATGGCCGCCTTTAGTGTGCAGCTGGACCTAGCTGGGGAGAGTGTGTTTCAGTGGAAAGAGAGACAGTGTGCTGAATGCAGCATGCGTTTGTGTTTGAAACCAAACCTGTCAGCAGGCAGGAATCTGTGGATGGACTGTAACTGTTTGCAAATACTCAGTAAGGGTCAGTGGAGCAGAACTTTATTTTGCTTTATTTTTATTTCATTTTTTTTTTTACTTCCACAATTACAGTATTGACCAACACACAGGCAGATGCACCACATCCTTAATATTAATAATCAGAACAATTGACCATTTAATGGGACTTTTCAGGCGCTACATCGATGAGACTATCTAGTTATTTAAAAAATGCACACTTTTATTTGTAAATCTTTAAAAATGTATTGATGAGAACAAACATCAACAAAATAGCTCATAAAATAAGCAATACAAATCTCTAAGAGTATTTGGTGAACCCAAAGATATCTATAGATTTACATACAATCAGTGTTCCCTTCCCATCAATCAGTACATCATCATTCTGTATCATCCATCTGACGCCATTGTAAAAGGCTCCTCTTTATAGTTAAGCATATGTGATTAATGGGAATGGAACACTTATTGACTCGAACAACTTTCACAGATAACAGTGTCTGCCTTCTCAGGAAGTGTGGTAAACATACTGTATATCAATATTATAGTGCCATAAATAAATATAGCAACATCTGAGAACAAACCGTTCCAATCTCCAAAGGCAATAGGTGGCTGAACTAGGAGGTGGACTCCCAGACACATTCTAAATATAATTCTAAAATATTAGTCAGGGCGAGCTTTCGCTAAACGAAGCTGCAGACTGTGGATAAATACCTCTCCATCCTTATGGCTCCAATCTCACTATGTTCTTTTTTTTCTATAATTGAAATTGATAGACTTATGCCTTTTGTTACAATCACAATGCACAGACTCAAAGGGGTGACTCCTTAAGTATGCACATCACTTTGTGGTCAGCTACATATGCGGATGCATTTCCAGATGGGAAAAAAAGAATGTTGTTAAATGTAAGTGTGATACAATGGTGGGCCCACCAGCCATATAGGACAGCGATCCCAGCAGAAACATCCCAGGTCATGTCTTTGCACTATATAGTTATTGGTAACTAAATAATGTATCTAACTGTATACTGTATCTAAGGAAAATCTGTCCGTGCAAGTTCAGCATCACACATTAAGGTGTATGTCTGGACTAGGGTTGCCACCTTTCTGGAATTCACCCGTACAGTCCGGGTTTTGAATGCTGTGTCCGGGTTTCATGGCAGCTGAAACCCAGACACAAGATGTCAGGCAGACAGGGGCAAACAAAATTAAGATAGGGGCTACTGGCCCCCCACTGAAAATAGTCTCGACTGTGATATTTAGATACAGTATTAATGGGTGGTGCTATTTACATTAGAATAAGCTGTGACTCTCTCAAAAAAAATTTGTGCATCGCTAGAATGTTCGGATTTCACTGGAAGAAAAGGTGGCAACCCCAGTCTGGACAAAACAACAAAACATATGTAGCACATCTCTAAAATACATGCATTTTTCCCTGTGTTTTGTCTAAAAAATGCAAATACAGAAAAATATCCTTTGATTCTGTCAGAATCAAAATTTCCTGTTTGAGTTGACAACACATTGACCCTGCTGCACAGAAATCCAAAGCAGTGTTGTCAGCCTTGCCTGGCTCTTCTGTGCTGAACTATAACGCACCTCCCCACTCCTGTACCCCATAACAGAAGCTAGTTATGAACTGATGAGTGTATTTGCCATTTTTTTTTCACGTGTTGTATGGTGTGGAGAGACACTGGGGGTTTCAGCTGCCCTTATGATGTGCTGGGCTTCTGGGGTTTCCCTTTGCCTTTAAGGAGGAATGGGCTTCCTCCTGGCAAACCTGCACCCAATTCATCCTTTGCTATATAAGCTCCAAGATGGAGGTTCTCATAGAGTAGAGTTAAGACCATACTATAAAGAGGGGCCTTGATGCGGCAGTGTGGCTTTCACATATTTTGCAAAAGTTGTGCAACTATAACCTCTGTTTTTAACCCAAGTTGTGAGACAGAGTAAGTTTTTTTTTGCAAGACTTGCTAGTAAGTGTGTTGGGAAATTTATGGAGTCTATTCACGAAGCTGCCAAAGGATCTAGCCGTAGCTTCGGCCGATCCTTCGGCTAGCTTCTGCCCCAGGACCCCTTTGGTTCAGTAGAACCGAAGGGGTGCTCTACGGGCTATTCACAATAGCCCGTACAGCTCCCGAACGTGGCCAAGCGGCTCAGTCGAGCCGAACGCATATGCATCGGCTCGGCTGAGCCGTGCTGAAAGCC
>NW_017306481.1:1360020-1392430 GCF_000935625.1 Nanorana parkeri
CAGCAGAACCGCCAGACGTTAGAACACTGTTGTGCGGAGCTAGCTGTGCTGGAACTCAGCGGCATTCGGCTATTCACTCACTGCTGTTCGGCATTTATAAAAATAGGCCGAACAGCAGTGAGTAGCCTGCCGGAGGTTCGGCTCAGCTGATCCAGATGTTGGATCGGCTGAGTCGAACTTCTTCTGCACTTCGGGTCAGCCGAACATGCTGAGCATGTTTGCCCGACCCGAAGCCATGCGAAGCAAGCCGAAGTACGGCTGATTATACGATTATGCGAACAAGCCGTTATACGGCTGAAGTCAGCCGTACAAGCCTGAAGTGAATAGCCGAACAGTGTTCGGCTCACTTCACTTGGGGTCGGTTGTTCACTCGGCTGCCCTCGGCAGCTTAGCGAATAGACACGTATATGTGTTTGTATGGAGATGTCCTGTAGTCCAGCAGGCAAGAACTCAATCGGAGCTGACACCAATGTTTGGGATTTCAATGCTGCAGAGTCATTATTGTCAGCTCATTACAGGATGTTGGGAGCTCACTGGATTTCTGGCAACAAGTATTCTATTGTGCTTGCAGCAGTTTTAAAGGGACTAAACATGAAGAATGGTGCATATATTTAAGAGATGTACTAAACTTATAAATTATTTTTTTATTTTGCCCAAACATACACATACACTGGATGTGAAATCTACAGTAATCATGTACTTCACGTATAAACAAAGCACACTGTCATTACTCTTATATTGTATCCAACCTCTAACTACGGTATAGCTAACTATTAGGTGGATATAAATATTCTCCATTACACTATAAACATAAGCATACAATAACATTCAAAATAGAGTCTTCAAAAATGTATGTCCTAGGAAATGGCACGCTATAAGCATTGTTCAAATGATAAGTTTTGTTTATTTAAGGGACATAAAGTTTAAGTATCGCTGACTGTTCCCGTAATGCAGTCATTCTGTTACACTAAAAGTATGTGTAAACCCAAGAACAATATACTGCAACTTTCCAATTCTTGAGTGTCATGGCTCATTAGTGTTCTTTTTTAAGGCTTTATTTTGCTTTATTATTATCTGGTGATCATAACAGTAACACACTTTCTGTTCTAGGGTGACAATGTTGTCAATGAGGACAGGATATCTAGTAGGACTACCAAAAGCATCCCTCTCCATAACAAGATGGCAATATGGGAAGGAGGGTGAGGAATAAATCAGGATAACTCACACTACTCTGGATCTCACATAATAGACTAGACCATTATCTCTTCTAGATATTTCCTTAACCCCTTCAGCATATGGCATACAACACTGGTAGTGGGCCCCTCTAAACAGGCTCCCATTGGCTATACCTGCTGTGATTCTGTTTAGCTGTGTAAAGTCAGCAGTCGGCTTTACACTGGAAGTGATTCCGGAAGCTAAGCTGCTGCCAGATTGCATCCAGGGGCCTGTAAAGACTGGGCCTACCTGCCCAACACATCCTGCCTTGCTTCCTGGGCTTGGTTGCCCCTCCTGCAAGCCCAGGACTGGTATCACGGGTGTCAGCGGATAGAGGGCAGAGAGACCAGCGAACATACATTCGCCAATCTCCTTCCCACTGAATGGGAATGCATTACTTCCAGTCCCTCAGCTGTCGTTCACCAGCTAGAGAAGCCGGGCAAGAGGCTATTCAAGCATGATCTACACTTTAAGCCCCCCATGTGATAGCAATGAAGTAAATTAAAAAGAAAGTTTGAAAAAATAAAGTAAAATAAAATAAATACAAAAATACCAAAAAATTGTAAAGGCCCCCTGCAAACGCGAGGATAGTAATGTACACATGATTTGGGTGCGCCTGCGTACAAAAACGTTGATTGTGCTACACATATTACATATCACTGCATGCACCAGAGTGAGAGCAATAATTTCAGGTCCAATATTCACAGTTAACTCTAAACTGATGACCTGTAAGGCTTTAAAATTGTTGCTAATGGACAATTTGGGGTACCATATTTTGTCGCTGTTTAATGTGCACACTAAAAATTTTAGCTTAGCATGTTGGGTATCTATTTACTCGGCACAAGCTCATCTTTTATATTTTAGAAAAAAATGGCTATTACATTGGGTTTTTGGCCACTAAAATTAACCTAGGTGTAATTTTGACTGAAATGTTGGGTTTGATAAAGAGTTGCTCTAATTTCATGTAACATAACAATTTGCAACTGCTGGCAGTTTATTCAACAGGGTTTTTGCTTTCAGGAAATGTATAACTCTTAAGGGTTTTAAATAATTTTCAGGCCTAAAATGTGGATTATAATGTGTGTGAAAAACGCCTTGGCAATGAAAGGATTAAATGCTCTGATGCATTCAAATCACACGCTGTGCTGACTGGACTCCTTCAAAGCTAAGGCTCCCTGGCTACTGAGGTTCAAGTGGTATCTCAATCTTAACTTTCATCATCATAGAAAGGTTTCTGTGTATAAGTTCTCGCACGATACTCACACCTCTAACCACGTTGGGAGAAAGTGACACGGTCAGATGAGACCAAAATTGAGCTCTTTGTACTCTTTGTATTAATACGACTCGCCTTGGTTGGAGGAAGAAAAATGCTGACTATCACCCTAAGAACACAATCCCTACAGTCAAGCACGAAGGTGGAAACATTGAGGGGAATTGATCAAAACCGGAGCAGACACAATCTGGAGCAGCTGTGCACGGCAACCAGCTTCTCTATTTCATTTTCAAATCTTAACTGAACAAAATGAAGAGAGAAGCTGATTGGTTGCCATGGACAACTGCTCCAGATTTTTTCTGCTCCAGTTTTGATAGATTCCCCACATTATGCTTTGGGGCTGTTTCTCTGCTAAAGGTACAGGCCGACTTTGCCGTATTGAGGGGCCAATGGACGGGGCAATGTATTGTAAAATCTTGGATGATAACCTGCTTCCCTCAGCCAGAACATTGAAGATGGGTCGTGGATGGGTCTTTCAGCATGACAATGACCCAACACATACAGCCAAGGCAGCAAAGAAGTGGCTCAAGAAGAAGGTCATGGAGTGGCCTAGTCAGTCTCCAGACCTTAATCCTATAGAAAATGTATGGTGGAAGCTGAAACATCGAGTTGCCAAGCGACATCCAAGAAACCTTAAGGATTTAGAGACGATCTGTAAAGAAGAGTGGACCAAAATCTCTCCTGAGATGTGTGCAAACCTGGTAACCAACTACAAGAAACATCTTACCTCTGTGCTTGCCAACAAGGGTTTCTCCACCAAGTACTAAGTCATGTTTTGCTTGGCGATCAAATACTTTTTTTACTCACTGAACTGCAACTCAATTTATAACATTTGTATCATGTGTTTTTTTCTGGATGTGTGGTTGATATTCTGTCTCTATCATTTAAAATACACCTATAAAAAAAATTATAGACCTTTCATTTCTTTGTAAGTGGGCAAACTTACAAAACCTGCAGGGGATCAAATCATTATTTTCCTCACTGTATATACTGTTTTTTCAGTCGATGCTGCTCCTTGTGGTTCTCTTCCCCACACCCCCTTTTCTGTCTTTCTATCTTTTTCATTTTTTTTTTCTTTTTCTTCTGACATTTCTTTTACCAATGCGTGTACACATAGGTCAGTTGGACCTTTTGAGGCTGCTAGCAGGCTCCGCGCCGACAGATGCGCAATATGAGTGACACGCAGTGAGTTTACTCGGCTGGGTAATTTTGCCTATTGCACCATATTTCCAATGCATGCTTGTACACAGGGCCGGGTTCCTCAATACGCCCCCCTCCCTGCCAACCCCCCTTCCACCCAATGGAGAATGGCAACCAGATGGTGGGGGTGGCAGGGTTAGTTTTAATCCTTTTTCTTTTTTAATTTGTATTTATTTTTTTTACTTTTCTAAAAAAAAAATGTATCTTATCTTTTACTTTTTTATTATATTTTTTCTTTTTTACATCTCACCTTTTTATTTTAATAATTATTTTGTACTTTTTTTTTCTTCATTTTTCTTTATTTTATTTCACGTAACTTTATTGCTATCACACAGGAGCTAACAAGCCCCTGTGTGATAGCATTTGGAGGTGACAGGTTCTCTTTATTGACCCTGTCACCTCCAATACAGGAGTTCTAGGTTTAAGTGGATGTAAATATTCTACATTACGCCATAAACATAAGCATACAATAAAATTCACAATAGCTTCTTCAAAAATGTACAGTATGTCCTAGCACGCTTTAAGCATTTGTTTAAATGATAAGTTTTGTTTATTTAAGGGACATTAAGTTTAAGTATCGCTGACTGTTCCTGTAACACAGTCATTCTGTTATACTTAAAGTATGTGTAAACCCAAGAACAATATACTGCAACTTTCCAATTCTTGAGTGTCATGGCTCATTAGTTTTTCTTCCTCCTTTTTTTTTTTAAGGCTTTATTTTGCTTTATTATTATTTGGTGATCCTCCCAATAACACACTTTCTGTTCTAGGGTGACAATGTTTTCACTGAGGACATGATATCTGGTATGACTACAAAACCATCCTTCTCCATAACAAGATGACAATATGGGTAGGAGGGTGAGGAATGAATTTAAGATAACTCACAGTACTCTGGATCTCACATAATAGACTAGACCATGATGTCTTCTAGATCTTTCCTTAACCCTTTCAGCATATGGCATACAACACTGGTAGTGGGCCCCTCTTAACTTTAATCATCATAGAAAGGTTTCTGTGTATAACTTCCCACTCAGTGTGCTTCCCCTAGGCTCTGTGCTTTCTTCTTCTGGCAGCCAACACCTTCCGGGGGTTCTTCCCAGGAGGGGAGATCCCTGGACCCTTCCATGTTCCTAGGTCGACGGCTTTGGAGAAACTAATCTCTAAGCTGACATTGCCACAGGGCAAAAGCCCTAGAGGGAAGAGACAAAAAAGGAAGTGACGCAGATATTTAATAGCTTAGCCAGCAGGCCTCAGTAGGTTCCCCAAGGACCAATGATTGGCCAGGTTATCTGATATTCCTAATGCATTATCTACAGCTTTCTTTCTTTCTTTCTCTATTTTTTTTGGTAGTTTCAGATAGAACAGAGGTATGGATATACTGGAACTTCCAGGTCTTTATTGCTGTTTTTGACTTCACTTGGAAGATTTCCCCTCTCTATCTGTCCATAACCTGCCTGATCAATGTTCTCCTGAGGCCTCCCTTGCATATGTGATATGGGTTGCACTATATATATATTTATTTTTTCAGTTGATGCTGCATCCAAATCAGATACTTGTGGTTCTTTTTCCCCTTTCTCTTTCCTCCTCTTTTGCCCCTCTACATCTGTTTGCAAAACGCCCCCATCCTTTTTTTTCTTTTTCTTCTGACATATCTTTCACCAATGCATGTGCACATAGGTCGGCTGGACCTTTGAATCTGTTAGCAGGCTCCATGCCGACAGACACGCATTATGAGCCACACTCACTTAATTTACTTGATTGGGCAATTTTGCCTATTGCACCATATTTCCCTTGCATGCTTGTACATAGTGACTATTGAGGGTGTTTGCTGTTCATATTGTTTCATCTATTTCACTGATCACTGGTTTTATGCCAGCCACATTGGGAGTCCTATTTCTGCACAGCTATTACTCAGTTTTTTTGCTCTCTTCTTTTACTACTTTCTTCTGATGACATGACTCTAGAAATCTGCCCACTAGGTATTACTGTAGTATTTGCATGTTATCTGAATGCAATATGCACTTATTAGATGGGCGCTATAGGTAGATGGGTATTTTGATGGTTTACATTGACACGAGTAAGACACAGTTATGTCTACAGAGATTCTGTTTTCTTTTCCTTTTTGACTCCCTTTTTTCCTTTTCCATTCTTCCCTGTATTCGTCTCACTATAAGAGTTGCACAGAATGTTACATACCATGACAAACTGGGAGAGCCATATCCATGTAGATGTGAACAAATCATGCATTTGAAGTCTGTGACCCTAATGCGCATGTGCATACACAAAATCATGTGCATGTGTTGTATGCATGCACATAGACTAAGACATGGCTAAAGCACATGCACATAGATTTAGACACAATCTGAACTGAACTTATTTTGCTGCTAATACAATTAAAATTCCAAATCTCACAATAAGTTGCGTATATCTATTTACTAAGCTAATGTTATACATGTACTACCCATGATTATATTTGCAAATATGGATATTGTTTTTAGTATTTTGGAGGGGAATTTAGGGGCACTGGGAGGTTCTTCTGCCTATTTTTGGATAATTTCTTTGAATATTTTCAATGTTGTTTGTTTATCACTTGCCTGAGGAAGGGTCCTTGCATGGTGCTGAAACATTGCATTTCTATGTGATCATAAAAGATTAAAGAGCTTTCCACTTTAAACCAAGCTTGTTGGTGTTCTGGCAACATATATTATCCGTATCCTTTTCTAGAACTTTCTGACTGGTGTTTGTTACCCACCATAGTCAGGAGATTTTGCCAGATCCACTTCCCTTACAACTTTGTGGCCTCGTGTCTTTAGATTAAGCAGTTTATTCCCCATACAGCAGTCCCTATTGATGAATTTGTTAATTGCAACCATTTTCTCTCTTAAATGCCTTTTCTCCAAGGAGAACAAGTTTAATTTATGTAGCTGATCTTTACAACTAAGGCTTCCATCCCCTTTATGAATTGTGTTGCCCTGCTCTGTACTCTCTCAAATTCAAGGACATCCTTCCTGAGAATTGGGGAGCAGAACTGAGCCGCATGCTCAAGATGAAGTTGAACCATTATGTCTTAATCTCTTGCAAAAATGACTGTTTTATTGCAGGATAGTATCCTTACCACTTTGTTAGCTGCAGCTTGGCATTGAATGCTTTTGCCGAGTCTGTACTTTTTACCATCTAGCCGATTTACGAGGCAGCATTTTCTTGGTTTTTATGGTAATCTAAAATATATTTCAGGGAGCTTCATGCAATAAAGTTTGTGAAATTCATGTTCTTGTCATGTCTGATCTGTTTTTATCTGCTTCACAGCACAGATGCTATTGTAAGAGTCATTGCCAGGAGCAGAACAGAACACTGTTGTTAATTAATATAATTAGTAGCGGTGTCTTACCATGCAGCCAATGTAAGCAGACAGTAGACCTTTGACCACTTTGTCACTATTAATGTCACAATTTAGAGAGGTTTTCTTATAAATCAATATTCTATTATAGAAAAGACATGTTGATTAACACTGAGCAATTTAGCCTCTAAGGAGGTATTCATACATGTAAAACTGGCCACATACATAAGATGACACTAGCAAGGGCCGGTTTGAATCATATCCAGAGAACCTTCTTGATTGATTTATTCAATCATGTTTATGTATACATAGAACTTACCATGTTTCATATGGAGTAGTCATCGGTGTTATGATACAGGTTTACTACTCCTGGCTCAATGGGTTATGTGCAATAATTATTATTCATCAACTGTGTACCACTGGCTGATATGTCAAATGGAGTAGAGTGATGACATTGGAGGTATCATGCTATTGTTCTGGTTTAGTATTATATGTATGTCTTCCGTATTTTGAATTTTGTATTCTGAATTCCAAAATCTGAATTCCGTGTTCCTAATTCTGTATTTCCAATTCTGTATTCTGAATTCTGCATTCCGTGTTCCATATTCTGAATTCCAAATTCTGTATTCCAAATTCTGTATTCCACATTCCGAATTCTGTATTGCAAATTACAACATTTATATTCTGTATTCCAAATTCCGTATTCTAAATTCCATTTTTTGAATTCTGTATTCCAAATTCCGTATTCCATATTCTGTATTCTGAATTTTGTATTCCGAATTCCATTAGTCACGTGACCACAAGTCCTTTCTTCTCCCCTCATCTCTGAGTGTGGGGTGGAGACTCGCAAAATTATCTCAGTCCTCCCTTCTCCCCCCCAATGAAAAGGGTGGTGGATAGAAACTAAGACTGTAGGTGGGGATATAGGGATGAATGACATTCGTGTGCTGGATGTAAAGTGCAGACTGTGCCTTGCTGACCATACAGGGCTGGGCAGGGGGTGTATCAGTTGGAATTTGGCCACAGCAGTACAGGCACCACTCCATGTGTGGGCATGGAGTCCTGCATCTCCCAGACTGTAAGGAAAGATGCAAACTGACCATACTAGGACAGAGCAGCCTCCATCTGCAGCATGTTCTGAATGCAGGAAATGGATAACTCTGAAGGATCACCAGGTATTTACTGTGATTTACAGAGCGTCATTCACTGAAAGTATTTACTGTTAGCTTCATGAGGAATAAAACCAAGCAGTCCATTACTTTTAAATCTAGGGTTCACATACACTTAAAGAACAGAAAAATATAATCAGACTATAAAGACATTGGAAACATACAGCAATCACATACCAAAATCACAGGTATAATTTCTTTAATCATGATATGTAGATGTGCCAATTAATGCAGCAGATTGCTAGTAACATTCGATTTTCAGTTCTGAAAGGAATGAAAATGAATCTTAAATATAAGTTTCACAAACCCTTCATCAATAGATGAATAACTTGTAAGGACACAAAATTCAATGAACTAAGCTCATTAAAGAAAAAGTAATGAACTCATAATTTACATATCATTCACTGCACCTTCTGCTACTTAATTATCTAGGCTTTGGCTAAAGAATTTTTGATAGCAGAAAAGTGAAAATACTTAATCTTTGAAATGTTCCAAGGTGATGCTTACAGTAATAACCTTAAGGCTAGGTGCACACTTGGGCTGATCCATGACTGTACGGCAATCATGCACGAAACCGCGCGGATGGCCGTGCGTTCACGGAATTGTACACTACTGCCCATCGCGCTGGCAGTGCCATTATTTTTTAATGGCACCCCAGTCATACTTACAGGCAGATTGTGTGGTTTCCCGTCGTGATGCCGCCCATGCAATTGCTCGCGATCTTGGTTAAAAAAAACCACGCAGTGGTGTCACAACAAAAGGTACTTGTACCCTTTTCCAGCAATTGCCACACGGATATAACGTCATTGAAATCGATGGGGACGCCGGCAATCGCTGTGCGCGATGACTTTTGGGGTTTTCACCCATCTATTTTTGATATGGAATGTCCAGGTAATTTTCTTCCCCCTCCTGAGTGGGTACTTGGAACCAGGGAACATGGCTATGTCTCTAACTCCTCACTGTGCCCCAATGGAACCAAACTGCAAATTGTAGATCCAGTGGGTTTCCCATTGACACACCTTTATGTCTATGACTCAGACCTGCACATTTTGTCATGGCTTCAATTCCAAAAAGTCTCAGACCCTCCAGACTGCTACGTCTTTCCATAAAGTGACTGGGAACCGAATGATTGGTGATACCATTTAGTATGTTCCCTTTATGTTCCCCAAAGAGAACTCTGAGGGATCAAGATTTGGTCCCCTAATTAATAATTTAAGAGTTTGTGGGCATAGGTGCTAAGCACCCAGGTGTGACCATCTGCAACTAATCACAGCCTGTATGATTACTTGCAAACAATTTGGGCAGTGGCAGCTGTCATTGGATTATACCAACCCCAGCAAATCGTATGAGCTTTACAGAGGAATTTGTGAGACTCAGAGATCTGGTCCCATTTGCAAATATGAATGCGGCCTTAGAGAACATTTACCTTGGAAAAGACATACTATAAAGTTTTCCTACAGTAAGGTTCTTTTTTCCACTGGAGGGCTGACTGTTGGCATATATTGAGACTAAAGATAAGTTTGAACAGTGTGCTCAAGGACCCATCTCAGCTTGTAAATGATAGCATCTGCACACTGAGAGTCATTGGAGACACAAAGTCATTACTTTGCTCTCTCATCAAGTAAGCTTGTACCCTGTGTAAATGTATTGCACTGGGCAAAGCAATAGAGCCTTGACTGGTTCAGTGTGGTCCTTCCTTCTCCTAGGATAAATCCTGCTATTCCATTGATTACATATGTTTTGGTATATCTGCCTGGAGTTTAGCTTTACAATCACCCCCACTAATGCTAGTAGCCAGGTCAAAGTATATTTTCCTTTACAACTTTCTAAAATTTTACATTGCCCTGACAATACCAAACACTAGTCCCAGAATTTGACACCCACAGTTTGTGATCTCGATTGAGGGAGTCACTTGAAAAACTTGGCAAATGCCTTCAACCTTAAAAAGCAAGCTCAATGTGACTAACTACAACTTGCTGAACCTATGACCTGGTTTAAAGAGTAACATCCATGTATGTAAGAATAGTCACAGTGTAGATCCTGTTTATACTGTGCACCCTTAATAATGTTTCAACAAATTTCAAACTTTCAAACCAATCGCTTTTTGTATTCCAAGAACCCAGAGACGCATCGCAGAACCTGGTCTTGGGGCGGCAGGGAGAGTAAATCTGGCCGTGTAGAAGTAGATTCTGCTTTTTTAATAGATTGAGCACCAGCTACTGACAGCTTCCTCCATTTCTAAATGATTTCCATAAACACAAAAGAAAAAACACTTTGAAGTGATCACTAGGGGTCTATTCACAAAGCTGCCGAGGGCAGCCGAGTGAATGACCGATCAGAAGTGAAGTGAGCCGAACACTGTTCGGCTATTCACTTCAGGCTGGTACGGCTGATTTCATAAATCAGCCGTAAAAAAAAAATCCCCCGGGCGCTCTGGGAGCCCCCCGCTCCCGGCCGCCAAGAAGAGAAACCCTGCTGTGTCTTTTTTCTGTTTGGAGATCAGTGTCCCTGGTTAGCAACCAGGGACGCTGATCTCTCTGAAAGTGGCCGGAGCCAGCCGTAAGATCATGGCTGGCTCCGCCCAGCTGTCAGAAGCAGGCTGTCGGCCAGCTTCGGCTTTCAGCACGGCTCAGCTGAGCCGAGGCATATGCGATCGGCTCGACTGAGCCGCTCGGCTGTGATTGGGAGCTGTACGGGCTATTGTGAATAGCCCGTACAGCACCCCCTCGGTTCTCCTGAACCGAAGGGGTCCTGGGGCCGAAGCCAGCCGAAGGATCGGCCAAAGCTACGGCCAGATCCTTCGGCAGCTTTGTGAATAGACCCCTAAGGGGTAACATTATTGTCAGAGTGTGCTTTATTTACTGAATCTCTTTTACCAGTTACTATTTACACAATCCACAAAGTCCATCAGTGACCAGATGCTAGGCTTACAGGCAATAATGCAGCATTGCATACAGTATGTATTGAGGGAGTTAACTGAGTCTATGGAATGTAGTCACACACATTGCAACTGATAGTATGTGAGCTGCAGTGGGATTATATTTCATACACCATGTTTACTTTGTGTTTGAGGTTCTTTAGATCTCACATTGAGAAATGTGAGCTGTGCCCCATCAAAACATTGGATCGCAATGAAGTTTGGATATTACTTTTTGCTTGTTGCCAAGTCCTAATGAGTACTCACTGCCTTCTCTGAGGGACATGATCTCCTTTATGAGACATTCCCTGGCATTTCCCCCTTTAAAGTATGCTGATACCAACCTCCAAGGCTATATGTTTATGTACTGAATGTATATGTGTGTGTATAACATGTTTACTTACAGATTAAATCAGTATAAAGTTTTAATGTTAACATTTTCAAAATGTTTTACCTGCTACAACTCTGTTACCGGGCAACATTAGTTTAATAAGAAAGCACAATCCCTTCAGAGTTAACTATGTATGTTGCACATTTTTTTTAGTAAACTTGTTTGCATATTTCTACCTTTTTTGCTGAATTTGCTGTTTTCCTTATAGAGTCAGGGGCATAGGTTGCAAAAAAATATGAAGGTGTTTGGTTTGGGTGCCCTAGCATTCCACCATGTCCCAGTGTAGAAACATAACTTGAGAAATATACTGATTTAAAGTTCCATTTTATCAAGAAGGCGTTTGGACAAAGATCTTAATGCCATTAAAAAGGTTATTAAACTAATGATCATTTAATTATTAGTGCAAAGAACTATGAACTTTAGACCATAAAACATTTAGAAGATCTATGAAGAAAACTTATAATAAACAAATAAAATACATTTGCTTAGTAGAAACTCTGAACAGGATAGTAGTGAACAGGTATAATATAATATTGGCAACAAAAAGTCCAAGCTCAATAAAAGTGCTACTCCATATAACACATTTTTTAGTTTTGGATAGCGTGGGGATCGAGCTGGATATTTAGTGCTGTCTGTGTCTCAGTCTCTGTGTATCGTAGTGAGCTTGCACTTTTCTGTCCTGGTGACCACTGCCATTACTAACTTTACCACATAGAGATCTTGTTAAGGACCTATGAGAAACAAAAAAATTACATTAAGTACCTCCCGTTTGTCTACTGCCAAGACAAACTCACAGGTCCTCTCTGTGTCTGGAACGCTGCCAGGGGCAATGCTTGCTTACAGCGTGTTCTGGCTTAATTTATAAATATATTGTAACAATATTATTGGTACAATGTATTTTATTAGTTCTTTCATGTATCATCTTGCTCATTCGCCTTATTGCTCCAGCATACCAGCTGGTCTAATAGAGATACCATCACTGGCTCCCTCATGTGGCCTTGTTCGAGCCTAGTGATTAGCCTTTCAGACCTGAGCATTGTCACATGAAGTTGATGTGTTCCCCCATACCCAGAAGTCCTACTAAATTACTGTGGGCTCTGGTAATGCAGGTATAGGAGCGTGACTCTGAAAGTATAACTGCCAGGGGTTATCTACAGACACTGTCCCTTTGTCCTACAGTGAAACCGTACCCTAATGCAAGAGCAATGTTCCATTTAAGTCTATAGGAGGCTGCAACATTTGGAGGAGGTAAGTAAGGTGTGGGGTTGAATGGTTCAGCTTAGTATATTTACAAGGTAAGGAGGGAGCCTTTTTTAATTTACTAAACTTGTCCTTCAACGTATTAATAAACTCTCAAACTTTTTTCAATAATGAATCCAGTTCAAACAAATATAGATTGCCCAGCAAAGTATTTCTTTATATTTTGGCCAAGCACTTAGACTGATCATGTTTCTAAACAGCTGGCTCCAGCTCTCTAAGTTTGGCTTCCCTGAACTTCCTGTCCAGTACAAGATCACAAGGTACAGAGCAGTCTCCATCAGCCATCCATCTACTAGTTTGGAAACAGGAGGAAGGAGGAGAGGGGAGCAGGAAAATGGCTTGCCTTACTGTGTCTGTGTATTTGTGGTGACACACACAGCTTACTAGCGCACAAATGGGTGGTAGACATGTGCAGCGGCAAAAAGTTAGTTTTGTTTCTGATTTCATTTATCTCTTATTTCCGAAATCGGGTCCTGTATGTGTTTTGTTTTGGGTTTCGGATTGGGATCGGATTCGTAATTCGGATCGGATTCAGAATTCGGATTCGTAATTAGGACGAATTTCCGAAATTTGGGGTTTTGCGCGGACGGACGAATGTTCGTACGCACGTACGTAGCAGAATTGGCACAGTTGACATTTGTGGTTGCTGTGTTCTAGTCTTCGCTATTAAAGGGACATTAAAATCCTTTTCTTAATTTTTTTTATCAGTTTAAACGTTGACAGTGCATGCACAGCAACATGAAGTAATGTTTTGTTTGTATCTTCACATGCTATGAAATCCTCTTTTTGTAGTCATTATCGTAAATTTATAATAGGTCCAATGCTCAGAGGATTAGCTGATTCTGCAGGAAGCTAAAACTTTTAAACATCATGAAGCAGGATCCATTATGATTTAATCAGCATTTCAAATAGCTTAAAAACCTTCTGACTTTAATATCACTTTAAGATACATTTTAGAAAAGAACATTTTGATTTGCAAAAAATAATGACTCAGTTCTACTGACCTTTAGAATGTAAGGCAAACAGTATAGTTAAAGTGGGTGCTTTTTATTATACAATTCTTAATAGTTTTCTTTTTTCTTTGGGTTGCTAGGCACTTAGAACCATTGTTAAGAATTTTCCATATTCAGTATGTAAGTGTGTTATTAGGAGTGCATTCAGTAGAGAGCACCGTTAGCAGCTCTCTGTCATCCTGTCCAGCAAAGGTAAATTACACAGACGCCTCCACTGCTAAATTCAGATGCAATAATTTAGATTCATGCAAGTGATGATTAGGGTCAATACCAGGGTGAAGTCAGAGAGCTATAAATACATATTGAGAAGGACACAAAAAGAAGGAATAGATTGTCCAAGTGTTATTCCAGGAGAGTGTATAATAATATAGATGGGTTTTTTTGGCTGAAAATTAGTTTTCTTTTGCTCCTATGAGCACAGTATAAAGGAGATGTTGGTTTGTATCTAGCAAAGTTGACACAAACATTCATATCCAGGATTACTTTTTCATTTGCAGAATTGTTTAGGGGAACCAAAGAATACGTCAAGTACACCTCTACTGATATTTATCTAATTGCACTGCCCACTTAAGAACCTAGAGTTGCTGGATTATAACTTTACACACCCATAGGAGGGTGCTGGGAGCCCTGAAATCTAAGGGTGTTTTATAATATAATCTCTACTTTAGGAACTAAACCTGAGTTTGGATCTGTCTCTTCCCAACACCCACTTTTCAATACTGACCTGTGATGCTGTCAGTGGTGGTAATTGGCCAGTAGTAGAGCATAGAAGGTGGAATGGATCATGCCAAGCTCAACTTTGGATATCTAAAGATATACTCGGGTACCTCGTGTAACCTACTCATCACCTATAAGAGCAGTTGTATATGTTTCTAGTTCTAGTATATACATAAGTGAGTTCCAGGCTATCATATATCATTTTCTAGATTTTATGTTGTCATTTCTGAGTAATCTCCTTTCGAAAATATAAAATTATTTAGCCTTCTATAATTGTCTCAACAGCAAAAGGGATATTTAAAACAATTTAAAACAATGCTGATTTTATTTTTCAGGAGGTTTGATGAACCCTGCCTTAAAAGGATCAAAAGTGCAACAATTACATGCCAATTGCATGCCTCGATTCCTTTCCATAGCTAATGCTAGTCTTCTCTTTCCACTAGTTTTAATTATGTGGAGTTTCTCTCACCTGCTGGGAAAAATATGCAACATTCAGATACTGATACAGCTCGGGATGCACCTACATTTTGGCCGAAAATGGCACTTTTGCCACTTTTGACAAAACAGTCTCCACACATCTTGGAGGGCTTTCCGCAAGATTTTGTAGTTTGTCTGTAAGAATGTATGCCTATTCAGCCAAAAGAGCATTTGTGATGTCAGGGACTGTTGAATGAGAAGTCTTGGCATACAATCAGCTTTCCAATTCATTCCAAAGGTGTTCTGACGGGTTGAGGTCAGGGCTCTGTGAAAGTCATTTGAATCCCTCCACAGAAAAACTGTCACACCATGTCTTTATAGACCTGGCTTTGTGCACAGGAACACAGTCATGCTGGAATAGAAAAGAGGCTTTCCCAGTCGTCACAAGATTGGAAACCCAAAATTGCCAAAAACGTATTTGTATGCTGTAGCATTAAAAGTGCACTGCACTGGAAACACCTGAACTCAGTAATTTAGAGATGTGTCCACATACATTTTGGCGTTATAATATACAAATAAATGGCACCTCACCCTTATAATAATATGCCATCGTCGGCAGCGAAGGAGGTGGTGGGGCCCGGTGATGGAGGATGCGGGGCCCAGCGATGGAGGAGGCGGAGAGCAATCTGGGCTGAATGGTAAGGGGGTTTGACCAGCCCACCTGAGAACCTGCAGAGCCCACCATAGAAACTCTATGGTGGGCTCTGCAGGGTCACTCTTAGGTGGGTTGTTTGGGAGATATCAGGTGGGCGTAACTAGAAATCACAGGGACCCATACAAAATGTTGCTATAGGGCCCTGTGATTAGGGCCCTGTGATTTCTATGCCCCTGTATAGTTGCATCCAACTGTTCAAGCTGCAAACAAGTCAAGTGGCCACTTGGAATGTACTATTTTAAAACCTATTAAAAATGAACCTCTCAAATTCTGCCACTATTGCCTGAACTAAAACTGTGTAAAGTAAAGCACATGTAATGAAAAGCACACCTTACGTTGGTGAGCATAAATCATGACACTGTGGAATCAGTTATTCTCAGTCATTATATCTGTATTTGGAGTTACTATCTGTAAACGGGCGCGTACAGAAATGTTTTAACACATATTATTTGTGTGTATTTTGCTCATTCTTATCTGATAACAAAGCATGTTTATACAGCAAAATGCAGGCTTTCCTGTTATGCAATGCCTTTTTTTTGTAGGCTTCTTAGCAGTTGCAATATTATGTGGCATTGTTCTTGAATGGAGTCAATATTCAACATTTGAGGCATTTTATTTGAATCTGCAAGGTTTTGTTAAAATATAGCTAGACTTGTTAAGGTTCATGTTCAGTTCACAATAGAAACACGTGATGGAAAGAAAATGATACATAATTCAGTGACACTTTAGGCCTTGTTCACACCAAGCGCGGAGCAGATCGAGAGCAGAGCAGGTGCAGACCAGATCAAAACTGCGTCCAATGTATTCCTATGGTATTTTGACCTCCAGTTCACATCGCAGCGTGCAGATCCAGACCAGATCCAGAGCAGGCAAGCCCTATTTTACCTGCTCTGGATCTGCTCTGGAACGCATCAAAAACGCATTAAAAATGCAAAAACGCATCAAAAACGCATGCAAGTGCCTGAAAGCCCATGTTAAACTAAAATAAATTAACAAAAATATTTTTTTATTTTTTTTGTAACCAAAACCGGCCCGGAATACATCAAAAACACGGCACAACCCACTGCACTGCGTGTGCAGAAACCTGACCGGATCTGGTCTGCATTTGGTGTGAACAAAGCCTAACAGTTACACTATGACATTGTTCCTTAATATATAAAATGGAAATTGAAGTTAAAGTAATATTTAAGTCAAATGGTTTTTAAGCTTTTTGAAATGCTGATTGAATCACTTGCAATTGATGCTGCTCCTTGATGTATAAAGATTTTAGCTTCCTGCAGATACTGCTAGTTACCTTAGCACTGGCCCTGATAGCCTGTGTTAGGGTGGCTCCTTTCCATTGCAGGGTCCCATGGAACCACCCTTGTGTGTGCTAGTAAGCTGTGTGTATCTTCACAAATACAGAGAAACAGCAGGGCTGACCGTGTGTTAATCGCAGTTCCATGTGATTAACACGTGGTACTGTGCAACGCACCTACCGTGTGCTAACAGTGCAGGGGATGCATTGCATTGCCATTCATTTGAATGGCACCTCAAATGAACCTCCCACCCACAATGCGATCAACCTTGTTGCAACGTGCGGTAGCACAATACCATTCATTGCGACTTGGTGTAGTTGAAGAAGTAGTGCATGCACTACTTCTTCAACCACAGTGCAACACACAGTATTGCAGTACCATGCATTGCTGCATGGTCAATCGCATTGTGGGCAGGATGTGCGTTTTGGATTCCAATTAAATGAATGGCAATACAAAGCACCTCCCTTGCACTTAACGTCTGGTAGGTGCATTGCACGGTACCGTGTGTTAATCACATGGAACCACAGGATTACGGCATGGCCCTGGTGTAAAACGAGCCCTAAATCTGCATGTATTTTCCCTTCCCTGGTTCCTCCCTGCCCCCCATTCATCACAATGCTAATGAAATGTTTAAATAATATATTTCCATTTTCATTACATACCTTATCTTAAACCTGATGTAATCACTGGATCTCTGTGTTTTTCTATGCAATGCAGTCATGACAGTCATGGCCGGTGTTGGGGAGGGGGCAGCAGGGTGCTGCTCATACATTACTCATACCTTTCTCATACCTCTCTATCTGACTTGCTGCAGCTTCTATACACACTGTGATAAACTCACAGTTTGCAGTGAAATCAGAGTGTAGGGACCCTGCCTTGAAGTGTATTTCCACTTTTGCAGCCAAATTGGGATAACATCTATGTTCGGGCGCCGCCATCTTGGTGTACACCAAGGTACACTCAAAGATGGCGGTGCGCAAGCTCAGAACGCGCCGGCGGCCTACATGGCCGTCGCTCGTTCTGCGTTTTCAGTGTAACGCCACACGCTGAATGAGCGGTGGCCATATCGGCCATCGGCACAATCTGCGCAGGCGCGCCGTCATCTTTGAGTATATCTTGGTATACACCAAGATACACTCAAAGATGGTGGCGCGCAAGCACAGAGCGTGCCGGCGGCTGACACGGCCGCCGCTGTTTCTCCACAAGAAAGAGATTTCAGTATAGGAAAGGAACCTGTACAACTGTGCAAGACTTTAGGTGAGCCTGGAGTTCAGCTTCAGTGAATTTATGTCAAAATATTTTTTTTGTCTTGTTCAGAGTAGGGAGGGGATACAACCCTTCTCAGGTTTGTATTGCTGTCTGTTTCTCCACAAGGGGGATTCACTCTCTTTATTTGTCACCAACTATGGGGATATCTTTTAATGGGGGCCCTGTTTCAGTGACAACTTTGAATAATGTTCGCTTTATGTTGAGTGTCCCGCATAGGAATTGATGGGAGATCTCTACAAAAAGACTCAGACAGAAGAAAAAATAATGACTGGTCCCTACGCTATACAAAAGTGAAAAAAAATGTTTTCAATATTTTGTGTATTTTTTTTAACCCTTAACACAACACTTAACACAACCTAATCTTAACACTATCTCTCCCTTACATTACCCTTAATCTAACCCTTAAAGTGTATTTCGACTTTCACAGCCAAATTGGGATAACACCTATTTTATATTTGTTACATGATCCCATTCAAATATCATACCCTAAAAATATACATATAAAATGCTTCTTGCAGTTTAAATTGCTTTTACTTGGGTTAATAGAGTGCCAAGTTCACACATTACTGAGCTCAGTTGCAGAATCATCGCTGTCGTCACTTTCAGTGTCTGATGACGAATTTCCCAACGAATCGCTATCACTCAATTCTGCAAGTGATTATAATTTACTATTGCTGTTTTCTACCTGGTCTAAAACCGCTTTTGACCTAAAGGGACACTTTTGGATGCCATGGACGTTCTCAAGTTTCCAGGCAGAAAGAACAGTCAGTGAAATGGTTTGATACATAAATGTAATTATAGCAGATTACATTGCATTCTGTGTATTCTGTGTAAATGTCATGTTTTCACTTTTGAATTTCCCCCCGGCTCCGCCCCCCGATGTGACGCCCGAAAACAAAACTGAAAGCCAATGCCAGCATCGGCCAGACGCACACAGCAGAGGACATTGCGGGCTCGCATGGACAAGGTAAGTGACACTTTTGTGCTATCCCGAGTGTGGCTTGGGGTTACCCCTATTGGTACTGAAAATTAACCCCGAGCCACACTCAGGAATACCGCCAGGGAGGTTAAGAGGGGCTGTGAAGGGTGAGGGTCTTCTGCATTCAGAGCTGGCTTGTCTATTGTATGTTAATGAAGGTTATCAGACAAACACAATTTTCAAATTTCAGTCCCAAAAACTTTCCATTAAGAAAGACTACTGTGAAAGGGCTAAAAAAAACAAAACTGGAATCAGCCATCTTGCCTGATTTAACAAAACATCTAACAGGGTTATTCACTAAAGGGTGAAGAGTTTGGAGAAGGCAGGACACGTGAACAAATTAGGACAACATAGCTGAACTGGAAAGTGAACTGAGTTGGAGAATTTTTCCAAATCAGCTATTTTGGTCTAGATCATTCATTTCTCCTGCCTCCACCAAACTCTTCACCTGTTTGTGAACAACCCTGTCGAACATTTTTTCAAAGTTATTTTTCAGTATGCTATGTGAATAGGAACACATAACAAACATATGGAGAGGTTTTCCTAAATTTGACTGCAAAAGTGGAAATCCACTTTGAAATTGACCCCTTAACTCAACCTTTGGCCATAATTCAACCTTTGGCCTAACATTTAACTAGACTGTATACGTATCTTATTGGAACAAAAGCTTTACAACCCCATGTTAAGATCTACTAGTGCCGAGATCTTCTCTACTGATAACTCTTGGGAGAAGAAAGAACATTTTCCCTAAATAAAATATTGTAGCTATAAATAGTATTAGATTGAGTAATTGTCACACTCTGTCCTTAGAATTTGAAGACTTTCACATTGTATTAGCCTCTACTGTGCAGTAGACAGCAGTCTATTGTTGTAGCTTATCAGCTGTTCCAGGATAAGGAGAAGCTGATTGCTGTCTCCTCCAGTGGGAGAACCAAACAGGAAATAAACTGTATGTCGCTCATTATCTCTAATTTATGCAGTTCAGATAAGCTCCCGAAATTAAAGCATATGTCAGTAATTGCTGCTCTTGTTTCTCTTCTAGAAGCCAAGTTGTGTTAAATGTTTGTGATTCTTTCAAAGATCAACAGTTACTATCAATCAATGAATCACTAGAGTGAGCTACGTGAATCACTGCAGTTCTGATAAAGTGTATTTAAACCCAAGAATAAAATATTAATATATTTCAGCTGACCTGTTCTTAGATGTTGTAGCTGCATTAGTTTCCGACTTGAAGCTGACACCTTTTTCCTCCATAATACTTTCTGAGGCTCTGCCTCACCTGCCTCCCCTGACCGCACATCCCTGATTCACAGAGGAGCCAAAGGATGCAGTCGTAGCTTCGTCTCTCTTCAGCCGCTGAAGCTCTTTGGTTCAGTCGAACAAAAGGGCTGTCTCACTAGGTCAATGTTAAGCCTGATGAAGGGACTCTGTGTGGCCCCAAAAGCGCTTGCCTGTATTTAACATTTCTATTAAATGAACACATGGTGACCCTGTAAGGATTTTTGGTGTGCTGGTGATATTTTTTCAAACGATTCCTGGCTCACTAGCCAATCACTGGGGATTTCAAGGCCAGTGATGCATGCTGGGGAAGTCCATATAAACTCAGGGGGGTTACCATGTGCTCAGCCTAGTTCCAGCCTGCCCCCGGGCTTGGCTTGGGGGTGGGAATGCTGAAGTGTGGGAAATGTTGCCTAGGCATCAAGCTTGGAGGAGGCCTAATACTAATTGATGGAGGAGAACCAGAGAATCTGGATGGCTGCTGGAGGTGCCTGGTCCTGGAATGGACCTCAGGAGCAAGTCTGGTGTCTCTCCTACTGAAGATCTCATGACTGCGATCTCAGTTTTAGCCATCACCGGGGAAGGGTGGTTCATGCTATTGGGGCAGCCGGTTGTTAAATTCCCTAGATAGGCTATGGAAGACCCGATCATCTAGTAGTTTCTTTGGGAGTGAGAGCTACATAACCATAGGAAAATAAGTATGCTAGGGCTACAGAACACCCCCTGTTCTCTTCAACTCTATAACATAAGTTCATACTTACCAGCTAACTTTTCTTGTGCTTAAAAGCAGCCTGCTAGTGTGCATCGGGGCTTTTGCTTTTAAAAGTTTGAAAGGGTAATGGGTTCATTTTAAAAACGTCCAATGCAAAATGTGCAGAGGAGGTAATTCTGAAGTTTTTCTAAAATAACGTATCTGTCAGTCACTTTATATGTCAGTTATTTGTGTAATCATTATTGCTGGCCCTCTAACGGTAAGTAGAATAGTTTTGGGGGAAATCAGGAAAATCATTGTTAAATGTTACAATAATAAGGTATGTAAATAGTAGTTTTTTCTTCTGTGGGAAAAATAAGTGACGCGTAGAGAATGCTAAGTGGCCTTCAGGATTGTTCATGGGAACAGATGTCTCTGCTAGATCACAGATGTAGGCCAATCATTCTTAAAGACACTAACACATTTGCAGCTCCTGAAGATATTTTAGGAATTAGGAACAGAACAGCCAAAAAGTCAGTAAACTTGAAGAACAAACTAGCTCACATAAAAAGTGCAAGATATACACATTTATACTCAAGAGCTTCAGGAGGTTATCAGAATTGGTGATAATTTTTTGTTGAGGGGATAGACAATTTGCCAGAAGCAGACGTCTTCCTGTGCAATATCCCTAATACAGTTTTGGATACTGATATAATTTGTTTCTAAGTGGATTTTCTGGACTGAAGCACTTTCCACCTTCTTATATCTCTTATATCTTAATTGTTTCTAAGGTGATTTTCTTGACTGAAGCCCTTTCCACCTTCTTATATCTCTTAAATCTTGTAATACTTTCCCCCCCCCCCCTCCCCCTCACAAGATGCTGTTACATTCTCCATGCATTTCACATTTTAAGAAAGCAATTGAAGAGTAAACAATCCATGATGGAAAGTGGCAGTAGACTTCAAATGAGGAAATAGAACATTTTAATTGTATCTGAGGGCAACCAAAACATCTGAGAAACACGTGTTCACACAAGGGGCATTTCCAAGTATTTTACAATTGCTTAAAATGCTGGCATAATGCTTGGATATAGGTAATTGCATTGTTTTCATTAGAGCCTGCTCACAATGGAAAATATATTTTAGGGATGTTCAGATACCAGTTCAGATACCAGTTCAGATACCAGTGCAGATACTTGACACTTTCATGAGAACTACCAGGGTTGCAGCGGTTGGAGCTGGGACCTAGCTCTGGCTCTCCACCACTGTCCTGAAGGCATTAGTCTGTATAGCTTTAGAAAAACTGTCACATGACAATAAACAAAAATGTACCAGTACTTGTATCTGTGAGTACTTGGACAAGTATCAGTACTTGTACTTGAAAAAATGCTATCAGTGCATCCCTAATATATATTTCTAAATAAAAAAAATTTGTGCATCCCTGTTTTAAATACATTAAAACAGGGATGCACAAATCCCAGGAGCTCCGTGTGCTCCTTACAAATGACAGCTTCTAACTTTTGAATTTTTCCCTAATCTAGTCTTGGAGCTGGAAAAGCATCTGTACTTGTACTTGGACCGAATACAGTACTTGGTATCTAAACATCCCTAATATATTTCATGCAGTATTTCCCTACCATATTCATTCAGCTCTGCCGGAGTACCTGGGAGGACAATGCAGAAAAATCCTTGGGGCAATAAAATGGTAACTGTGTGGCTGGGTCCTGTCTCTGGCAGTCCCTCTACCCTAAGACTTTTTCAGAAAGCTGCCACTGTTCACCTCCTAATGTAAGCTATTCAGAAAGCTGTCCCTGTTCACCTCCTAATGTAAACTATGGAATAACCTCACACAATGCTTGTAGAAAGTTCTAAAGAGCCATTGATCAAAGGTTTTGTTTATGTCAGAACTGCTCTCTTCTCCATACAGGTGAAAGGGTATGCCAAAGCAACTTTACGCACCTTGATCCAATTTAGAAGGAGGTCAAATGCAGGTCAGAAGGGGGTCACATGTTCCTATGAAAGAAGCATATTAGGCTGATCTCAAATGGAAGTTAAAAGGACCTAAAATAATTTCCCTATCTATAAAAGGTATTTACCACAAGCATCTTTCAATGCTAATAAATAATATTCATCAAAACCCTTAGAAATGTCATATGGTGCATAAGACTAGTGACATCAATATTTCCTTCAAATGGTACATAATCTTTACATTGTGACACCATCATCAAATACTTAATATGTTATAAAAAATGTATGCAGTATCTATCTATCTATCTATCTATCTATCTATCTATCTATCTATTTATCTATCTATCTCTCATTTTTCCAACTGTCTATTTGCCTGTCTGTCTATCGATCTGTACATACACTCCGTTACCCAGGCTTCCTGGATTCAGTGGCAGTGGCCACCATTTAATTTCCTCTGTGCTTCTTATTTTATCTGCTTCTCTGCCTGTGAGGAAGGACGTTATTCACTTTAGAGATTTGAATGTAGGACGCGAGATAAGTAAAAGCATTTATGTAAGCAAGCGAGTGTCTAAATCTTTCTGCACATAAAAGAGCAACTGGCACATAGGCTCATATTTTATTCAATGTCTTTAAAAATTAAACATGTCTAAGCCCATTTACATTACAAAAAGCTCTTGCTGCAAGGACTAAAAGAAAACTGAGTAGTTTTACCAACAGCTGACCAAATACACTTCACACAATACAGGTAAAAAAAAAAAAGTTCATGGCATCACCAAGTTGTAGCCAAACAACATCACACCTTGGTACACCAAGAACTATATCATGAATGTCTATAGACACAGGCAAGGTTGAGCAAGCATTGATTCCAAAGTCAGGAACACAAGACCAGACATGTCACCGGAAGAGCTGCTGTGATCACAGATAGGGCAGCCAGACCCTAGCTGGCAATACCTGAGAAAGATAAGCCAAAATCTCCAGAAGTCTCCTCGTCCATCATTATTCACTTTATTCAGGCCATCTAAGATAACATCACAGAGATGCTCAAACAGCTTGACTTGACAGGTCATGCTGAGCTCTCAATTGATGAAGTACCATGATCTGCCAACTGTTAAGTTTAAAGAGGCCCTTTCACCAGTTATGACTTTTTTATAAAAATGCTTTTTTAATAAAGCAAACATTTTCTACATCCTTGTGTCAATTTTATTTCTAATTAATTACCACCTTTGAAAGTTAACCTAACGCTTCTGGGAGTGTCAGATCCTGCTAACTGCTATTTCCCCCTTCCCGCTTACATATTTTATTTACACTATTTACAATATGTACACTATTGAGATATGTTGAGAATTGCACAGATTAGACATTTGAGCTACACAATGCTAAGGTGTGAATGTGGTCTTAAAGACTCTCTCCCAACGAAACAGCTTTTTAAAACTTTTTTTTGCATTGGCAGTGCCCAGCTTCTTATGAACTTTTTTAACAATAGCTTGCAAATTAGCCTTGAGAAAGGCCCAAACAAATACAAGAGTCACATCCTATAGACGTCAATTGGGTTCGCCGATATGATCAGGGGTTTGTGGACTTCCCACTTTTGTTCACAAACCTACAGCGAATTGAATTTCGCTCAGTTTAGTCATCTGTACCTCTTACCTGAGCCTTAAATCTTAACCTAACTCCTAAATACCCCTTTACTCCAAACCACCACCCTAACTGTGAGCACCTAACCTTATTCAGAATTTGAACACTTAAAACCTACCCTTCCAAAACCTAACCTTATCCCCTAATCCCTGACCTAAGCCTATTGCCTAATAGTAAATTAACAGGTTTGAGTCACTTACCTGGGGCAAGCATGAAGCACCTGCCATTAGGACAAAGTCAAAACTTTTTCAATGCATGCTTTTTGCATGTCATTGACTCAAAGGGGGTGATTTACTAACACCTTCAAATGGTACATAATCTTTACATTGTGACACCATCATCAAATACTTAATATGTTATAAAAAATGTATGCAGTATCTATCTATCTATCTATCTATCTATCTATCTATCTATCTATTTATCTATCTATCTCTCATTTTTCCAACTGTCTATTTGCCTGTCTGTCTATCGATCTGTACATACACTCCGTTACCCAGGCTTCCTGGATTCAGTGGCAGTGGCCACCATTTAATTTCCTCTGTGCTTCTTATTTTATCTGCTTCTCTGCCTGTGAGGAAGGACGTTATTCACTTTAGAGATTTGAATGTAGGACGCGAGATAAGTAAAAGCATTTATGTAAGCAAGCGAGTGTCTAAATCTTTCTGCACATAAAAGAGCAACTGGCACATAGGCTCATATTTTATTCAATGTCTTTAAAAATTAAACATGTCTAAGCCCATTTACATTACAAAAAGCTCTTGCTGCAAGGACTAAAAGAAAACTGAGTAGTTTTACCAACAGCTGACCAAATACACTTCACACAATACAGGTAAAAAAAAAAAAGTTCATGGCATCACCAAGTTGTAGCCAAACAACATCACACCTTGGTACACCAAGAACTATATCATGAATGTCTATAGACACAGGCAAGGTTGAGCAAGCATTGATTCCAAAGTCAGGAACACAAGACCAGACATGTCACCGGAAGAGCTGCTGTGATCACAGATAGGGCAGCCAGACCCTAGCTGGCAATACCTGAGAAAGATAAGCCAAAATCTCCAGAAGTCTCCTCGTCCATCATTATTCACTTTATTCAGGCCATCTAAGATAACATCACAGAGATGCTCAAACAGCTTGACTTGACAGGTCATGCTGAGCTCTCAATTGATGAAGTACCATGATCTGCCAACTGTTAAGTTTAAAGAGGCCCTTTCACCAGTTATGACTTTTTTATAAAAATGCTTTTTTAATAAAGCAAACATTTTCTACATCCTTGTGTCAATTTTATTTCTAATTAATTACCACCTTTGAAAGTTAACCTAACGCTTCTGGGAGTGTCAGATCCTGCTAACTGCTATTTCCCCCTTCCCGCTTACATATTTTATTTACACTATTTACAATATGTACACTATTGAGATATGTTGAGAATTGCACAGATTAGACATTTGAGCTACACAATGCTAAGGTGTGAATGTGGTCTTAAAGACTCTCTCCCAACGAAACAGCTTTTTAAAACTTTTTTTTGCATTGGCAGTGCCCAGCTTCTTATGAACTTTTTTAACAATAGCTTGCAAATTAGCCTTGAGAAAGGCCCAAACAAATACAAGAGTCACATCCTATAGACGTCAATTGGGTTCGCCGATATGATCAGGGGTTTGTGGACTTCCCACTTTTGTTCACAAACCTACAGCGAATTGAATTTCGCTCAGTTTAGTCATCTGTACCTCTTACCTGAGCCTTAAATCTTAACCTAACTCCTAAATACCCCTTTACTCCAAACCACCACCCTAACTGTGAGCACCTAACCTTATTCAGAATTTGAACACTTAAAACCTACCCTTCCAAAACCTAACCTTATCCCCTAATCCCTGACCTAAGCCTATTGCCTAATAGTAAATTAACAGGTTTGAGTCACTTACCTGGGGCAAGCATGAAGCACCTGCCATTAGGACAAAGTCAAAACTTTTTCAATGCATGCTTTTTGCATGTCATTGACTCAAAGGGGGTGATTTACTAACCTAAACACACGCACGCACCAGGTGCGTATTTATCAACCAAAAAGTCTCTAAAAGCATATTTCCACTAATGCCATATATGGAAAAATCATGCACATGATGCATATATAATGCTGCTTCACAGTTTAGACAAAAATGGTTAGCTCATGCATTTACATTCCTGCATTCATCAACGCAAGCAACACAACAGAGCTAATTTACACAACATCACCTTGCAATTCATGCTTGGCTTTGCACAACACACCTGCTGGGTGTGTACACACTACAAAGGTGTTTAGATTCCACCCATACATCATGCTGGGAGGGAACACACTACAGAGGTGTATACATGTTCGTGGTGTGTTTATAAGGTTAGTAAATCAACTCCAAAGTATTGGACCTCAAGGATCAGCATGACAGCCAGGCTTGAATATTATCAGGAAGAGTGATTAATGATAGCATCCTACATTCTTCTATAAGTACAGTTTTCCTTTAGTGGTGTACATTTGCAGTTGGACTACCACTGCACTGCAAGGGTTTAATGTTTATTTTGTCTAGGGGATTTTATAAAAAGAAGTTACTCAGTCCCTTCGGCTCCCTCTGGGCTGCTAGACCGGTCCCCGTAATCTCTTCTCCCCTGGGCTCCGTCAATCTAAGGACCGCTGATGTCATCACGTCTTATGCAGCAAGGACTGAGGATCAGGTGAGTAAAATAGCTTTATTTCAGCCCCCTAGACAAAACGAGAACTTAAACCTTGCAGTGCGGGGTTACCCACTGCATGGGTAAGTTGTTAATTTTCCTGGAGTTCTTCAAATGTTGTGATTGTTATATTTGCTCTTCACTACCAATGACAGGTCTACTTTAGTAAGAATATGTTTGTGAATATGGGATGATTTCTCATCCAGGGTCACCTTCAGCTGGTGCTGACTGTTAATGTTTTCCTTCCAAAATTTCGCTCATAAACAAGTGCTTTGTAAAATGTGACATGCCAAATTGTAAACATCGTTTAAGTAAATCAAGATGATAAATCAACCCAATATTTAAAATGTAAAAGGCCATTTGTGCACATTCAATAGCGCCAACAAACTTTATGTCTATAAATGAATCTGCAGACTGTAATTTGGTATAAAGTGTATCCATAGCCAAAACTTTTTGTAGTGTTGGGTAGAGCAGGGGATGGTTAAAACTCATGTATGTTTATTTTTCCCATGTCCCATTGGGGAGAATTCCCCTCACTTCCTGTAGTGGGGATGAAATAAGAAGTGAGGGGAATCTCTTCCAAATTGAGGGGAATTTCCTTCTAAGGCCTCATTCCCACAGCTGTATATATCACCCAGATTAGGGTATTATTGTAGCAGATATGTTAGATGTTTCTGATTTGCTGCAGCTGCTCACTCTGTAGAAATCAAAGACAGGCTGATCTATCCATGGCTGTTTGCATGTGATTGCTCAAGGAGTGATTACATATGGCTAGGGGCAGATGAGTGGCCCTGCATGCAGACTGCTTGCGTCCAGGGCCGCTCATCTGTCTCTATCCCCAGGTATATGCTCCATGTGCAAATACCTGCAGACAGCTGCTGAGCCTCTCAGCTTGTCATTGATTTACACAGTTTAGGAACACTAACATTTTTTGTTAGCAACTACATTTATTTAGTTGCTAACGGAATCCTCTGCTTACAACTTGCTGCGGCCGCCGGCTAGACTCGGCAGCTGGCAGGTGAATGTAAACAATGGACAGTGGGCGTGTGCAATAGAAGGCCGGCTATTGGCCATGGCAATTTGAAATAGCCAATAGCAGATGAATGGGGCTGGGGAAGGGGGGGTGTTGCCTGAGAGTTAATAGCAACTCTCAAGCAACCAGAAACTATAGTTATCCGGCATCCACCCAAACAAATTCTATTACTTATTATATTATTATTGTTTTGGGAGGCCTGGCTGGAAGCAATATCCAATATGGCTTGGGGGCCCGTGGTCTAGCCACACTTGCATTAACCGTATCATGGTTGAAGCTGAATATTCCTTCCCTCCTTGGGTGGCAATATCTTTCAAGTTTGGAAATTATAGAACTACACAGTGGCTAACATATTTGGGGGCCTATTGTTCTGTAATTTGGGATTGACGATGTTATAAGTTAGACCAAGAGTACTGGTGTGGCATGAGGTGGACCCCTTACTCCTTTCGGCTTCTTTTGAGGGAAGATTTAAATGTTGTTTTATTTTAATGCTGATTTGTGTAATATTCTGGACCTTAACATGTAAATGGACTTTTTGATGGGGAGAGAACACTATGTGGTAGCTATTAAAATACTGAATGTACATGTAATTATATTCACAGAGGATTAGGTTGCCCCGTGAGCAATTTTACAGCATACTATATAGACTAATATACTGTATTCTGGGATTGATTATGATCATTGTTATATTTTATTGTTTAGTTTTTAACAGAATCATAAATAAAATGGAATGTTGTATCACTATAGTACCTGAAATTCCAAATGTTGAGCTTTACTGTTTGAAACTTCTATTACAACTCATTAAGTGAGAGATTGTAGATCTAATTCAGTTTGCAGCATCTTTATAAAAAAACAGCAATGTTTAGGAGGGTTGCTTCATGTCTGACTATAGTTGCATACTGTAGATTTATATTGAATAATTTTGATAGTGATTATTGCTGAAATCCAGGGAAACAGCAAAATAACAGCTGCAATGCATATGTGTTAATTCTCTTACCAGCCTGGCATTCAGCTTTAAAGGAATTCTGCCCTAAACTCACCTGTGGGAGAAACAGCTAAAGCCCTCATTCAGCAACCAGAGCTCTGGCTCTGAGGTCTCAGGGCTTGTTCACACGACGTCCGGATTCTGTCCTGACCAGATCCGTTCGCTCCTGCACTAAAAATGCATCCAAATGTGTTCCCATGTGTTTTATGGGCTACAGTTCTCAAATGCGCAGTCCGTTCAGGTCACGACAAAAAAAATACTGCATCTCACATTTTGTCCGGTCCGGAAACGTTCCGGAAACGCACGAACGTGTCAAAAATGCAACAAAAACGTGCCGAAAACAGACCGCAATGCAGCTAAGCAAAAAAAAAAAGTGAGCTTGCAAATCCTCATATAAACTCAAAACTGACCCTTGGAGTCCCTGAGCCTCAAGATCAGGTGTACCCAATAATGACGTCTCCTGTGAGCTGGTTCTCTGCAGATTGCTGTAGCCAGCACCATCACCATGCCTGCAAACATGTGATACATGTCTGATCACCAGCTTTTCTTTTTTTACTTTTAAGATTACATAACAAACATTTTACATCAACAATTACATATTAAAATGATCACCAGCTTTACATACACAAAGGGAAGGCGTTGTTACGAGAGGGCCGAAGTGACCTCAGAGGAAGAATCTGCACACAAACAGCCCCACGGCTTAAAAAAAAAAACTGTCAGTGTCCGGACCGCGGTGAAAACGTGTAAATAACGCCACAAAAACGTGTCAAAAACGCACTGCATGCAGAACACCTTGTCTGCAGACCTGCACCAGATCCGGACCGGAAAATCATGTGAACAAGCCCTCATAGTAAGTCCAGGGCAGTGAGGTATCAGTGAAGTTCAGCAGGGTCAGCTTCGTTGACCTGAAACCAGTATGCAGCTAGAAAACAAAGTAGCTAGATGAGGATAATGAAGCTGTTTATCCTACATGTAAGCTCCATGGTAACAAAATTCCTCAAAAGAAATTATATACTCTGTGAAAAGGACCAGAAATATTACCTTTCACTAAAGCTTTGGTGGAAGATGCTTTGATAATACCTCCCCCCAAATCCCCCTCCCCAAGGGACCCCCCAGACTGACTGTATTTTCTTGACCTATGTCGAGGAAATGGCAAAAAATAGGAAAGAGCAGACTGATATCAGCTAGTTTGATATTATAACAAAATCACAGATTTTGCTGTTGGCAACATTTTACTGAAATGTAAACACTCGGGGTTATTCACTATTGAGCTGAAGGATTAAGCCGAAGCATCGGCCAATCCTTTGTCTCAATTCAGCAGCCGAATGCAGCTGAATAGCTCAGCCAAGCCGAACGCATATGCCAAAGCAGACCGTTTTCTCCGTAAATGTAAGCAACTGGGCAGAGCCAGCCGTGATGTCACAGCCTAGCGTCCTCAGGTCATTTGAGGACACTGGGCTGTCACTGAATGACAACAACTGGGTGGCGCCAGCCGTGACATCATGGCTAGCTCCGCACATTTGTTTACTTTTTGCTGGCGCCGGTGGGCGTCAGGTTTTTTTAATTTCGCCGAGTCATCGTCGTCGTGTACAGCGTTGGACATTGTGATTGACCTCGACTACATCGGTGGATCAATTTTTCAGATTTTTTAAAATTAAAGGACTTGTCAAAAATATTTGTTGCGCTTTTTTTCAATTAAATGATTTTTTTTTTAAATGTGGTCTCTTTCTTTACATTTTTATGTAACCCTTTAGTGAATGAGTAGAGGTACAAGTTCACCCAGATGCTGCCCCCTTTATTAAAGAGGGTACCCTGATGTAAATAAGCCCCGCTGCCTGCAGACCTCCACAACCAACAAGTCAGGGCTTGTGGAGAAGAGGCCCTTGCCCCCATCGGCTGGAAAAGCACCCTCCCAGTGCCGAGGTCATGAGGTCTGGTATGGCAGGGAGGGGGGCTGCTCGCTCGCCCCCCCCCCCTTTCCTGCTCTGCCAGGCCTATGCTCGGATTAAGGGTATGGTTGGGAATTTTAGGGGGGACCGCACATTTCACCCCCCCCCCATTTTTTGGGGTGGGGTTCCCCCTTAAAATTCGTTCCAGACATAAGGGGCCTGATATGACTTTGGGGGTGGAACCCTACGCATTTTTTAAAATTATTTTTAACTTGTGGTCCATCCTAACTTTCCTACCAGACCTGAAGGGTCTGGTATGGATCGGGAGGGAGACCCTATGCCATTTTTTTTTCCTTTTATTTACAGCGAGTAGAATAACCGAGCCAAATGCCTATTCACTCACTGCTGTTCGGCCACTATGAGAAAAGGGCATGCTGAGCATGAAGCCAGCCAATATATGGCTGATTTAAGCCGATGTACAGCTGAAATCAGCCTTACCGGGCCGAAGTGAATAGCCGAACGGCGTTCGGCTCAGTTAATCACTTGCCTGTCCTTGTGAATAACCCCCTCAATTTACCATTACTGCTAAGGCAAAATTTGCTTGGAGAATAAAAGTGCTTTTTTTTTTAGTAGGTGTGAAGTTTTTGGTGATGCATTCATTTTTTTTTTCTCGTGTACAATTTTTCTTTCTAGGAGAAAAAGTGAAATAATGAGGCGAAGAAAGAATTGTTTTTGGCAAAAAAACAGGTCCAGGATATTTCAAATTCGGTCGAACTGGCCGAATTTACCAAAATAGTTTACCTGGTCCATAAACGGTGAATGGTCTGGGTTCCAATCTTATCCCCAATCACTAGTAATAAAGTTTACAAAAAGCCATTAAATAGTTTCTTTTTTTGTCTAACATTGCCCTGTACTTCTGACCTCCCCTATAGCTGACCCACCTGAGCATCTATTAAGTCCTGCTTGAAAAAATGGTGGTTTTCTGAAATCAGTATCACCATGGTAACCTATCATGAAGCAAATATATAGATGTTATCCACATTTTTTTTTTTTTGGGGGGGGGGGGGG
>NW_017306481.1:1392568-1401364 GCF_000935625.1 Nanorana parkeri
CTACAAGAACACAAAATTATGATGTTTTCTCAAATTTTTTTTTTTTGGGGGGGGGGGGGTTCTTACTTTCGCATCACAGGGGCTGCCATGGTCTTCACACCATCAAAACTGGAAGAAGGGATATACGAGATTGCCCTGCCTCACTTCCTCCAGAGAAAGGGTGCCCCAATGCATTCACTGAGTATCACAAGTCTGTGCAACATTCACAGAATACACCACGTTCTGTGAAAGGCCAAGGGGAGGGGAGGGTGAATATATAGGACGCTAGTGCTTCTATGTATGAGAACCCTGTGCCTACCCTGTGACTACATGTACGAAACTGTTTTTTCACCTCTAACATGAAAATGGAGACCCAGATATTGGTGTAGCTCTTTTTCCTCTATCAAGCAAGATTTGAAAACAGTACTTCCCAGTATGTTTTTTTTAATTCTTATTTACTCATGAGTCCTTACTCCACAAAATGGAGTCTTCTTAGGTTGAATGATGGCCGTCATTATTCAGTCTACTTTGTCTGCACCCAGGTTGTCATGTACCTGCCCCTCAGTCTGTGAGTGGTCAGGGAAGCAGAAGCAGCACAATGATGAGCTTTTCTCTCTGTCACTCTGCTTTCTCTTCCTATCAGCATGCTCCTTGTCAGCAAACTGATTGGCTTCTTGTGCCGCTTCTTCCTCTTGCATGTAGCCCTGCTGTACTGTAGACTTTAAGAACCTGATCCAAGGTTAAATTCAGCTACTTACACTGCTTGCACTTACAAAAAAATTAATCATGATTTATTCATTATTACAAATCTGCTTATTTGTGTGTTTCACATCTGCCTGGAGTTCAGCTTTAACAAAAGATCGCCAGTAGCTAATAACAAGTTACATTCTTACACTGGTTTTACTTATAAATAGGTGTCATTATTTATTATTGAATACAGAGCTGCAATTGTGTTTTTATGTGCCTGGAGTTCATCTTAAAGTGTATCTATAGGCATGTTTTCAATATTTTGGATTTAGTAGGGGAGGGTTTAAACCAGTGTCTGTTTTTTTTTTGCCATCCAGGGGCGTCCCAAGGCTGGGTGTCACCCAGAGCAGGTACTGGGTGACACCCCGGGGTGACGTCACCACGCATGCGCGGCCATCTTGGTGGTACCTGCTGACGGCCATCTTTGTGATGGAGCCTGGCAGAGAGAGGTATGCCGCCAGGTCCCCTCCTCTTGTGTGCAACTGTCGGGTTCTCAGTCCATGACCCAGTGCACTGCTCTTCAGAGGGGGTGACACCCCCCTAGTGACGCCTCTGCATCCATGTCTAATTAGGGAAATTTCCCTTCACTTCTTGTCCTGTAGACTCAGCAAGAAGTGAAAGAATACATTTCCAATGTGAGGGAAGTCCTCTCTTAGATAGCTGTCATGGGAATTAGTGTCCCCATTGGAAGATTTCTCATTCTGGTGGCAACTCACAATTTTGTATTTACCATCACTTTCATTTTCACTAACATTGGTGATCAGGACAATTAGAGATAATGAATCTTCCTAGAGGGGCAATGGCATAAAAAAAACACCTGACAATGGCTCTAACCCCTCTCTATATCCAAATCTAAAAAAAGGTTTTGCCTTTAGTTATTTTGTTATTTAGTTGTTTTGTGTTTCCATTATGCACTGCCTTAGTCTGTGCAGCACTTTCTATCTGTGTAAGGAGTCTCAACCTGTATATTACCGGTAATGCTGGAGGGACTGTAAATTGCCCCAAGTAACTTAACCGTATGCATACCCATATGTCATACCATCCATAATGTCCAAAACACCATCACAAACAATTTATTAACAAGATTACCTTTCACACTTTGAGATAATTTCTCACATTTGGACAGACACCACCAGGTCAGACACCACCACCTTTTCTGTTTACACCGTCTCGCCAAATGTGAGATATTTACAGCCCAGTTGTACGAAGAACCAAACTAAGGTTCTGTAAATAAGGACTGAACAACTCCCAGGAGCCAGTGCCCATAAAGCTGATGTCCAAGCAAGAAGTATAATGCTGAAGAACTTTTATTAAACATGTTCACATTGGTGAGAGAGGGTATAGGGATCCTAGACATCAAGGGTAGAACAGACACCGACTCCAGACTCACCAGCCCTCTTTTAGTAATTCAGTATAGATCTATTTGTAGCACAGTTGAATAGAATTTGAGTAGCACATGAACAGGGATGAGCACGAATCTTCAGCAGGAGAGACACCAGACTTGCTCCTGAGGTCCACTATGTTCCGGGCACCTCCAGCAGCCATCCGCTTCCCTGGTTCTCCTCCTCTGATAACAGCAAAGGCCTCTTCCAGACTTAAGGCCTAGCAAAACACTTCCCGCACTCCAGCATCCCCAACCCCAGGCCTCAGGCCTAGCCTGGGGGGTGGCTGAACAGCACCTCAACCTGGAGCTGCAGCTTTAAACCTGAACTCTGGTCATGTCGTACCTTGCATCAATCTGGGGTGCTTTTTTCGAAGAGTATTGCAGCAACCGAATAATCTGTTTCTTAATCTGCTTTTCGTGGCTCACTCTCTTTAATTTCCTGTTCATAAGTCTATTGGCTTATGTCCTTTCCTTCTCTATGGCCTCCAGTCTTGTAACTGCCCCTGTGTAGTTCTTTTATATTAGCTTATATGAAGCCTGCCAGGCTTGATTGGAAGTTATTTAAGTACTCTTGAGCACACTACCAACATCCATTGTATCGCTAAAATCTTGATGCATCATGGGGCTTGTAGTTTACTTGAACACGCCGTGGCAGTGGATGTGATGTTGGGCTCCTGAATGATCCCTCCTCCCAACAGCCAGGAATTAATATTAAACCGATAAAAATACACAATTCAATTGATAAAGCACTAAAATTGGTATCAGTGCACGAAAAAATTACTTTCTCACTAAATCTAAAAGATTTCGTTAATAAATAACAAATATTTGCAAATTTGAAATTGCGCCTTTTTGCGAAAATTTTAAAAAAAATGAAGGAACGCAAAACTGTAAATAAGCGATTTTTGTTAAAAAATCGTTTTTGCGCTGTGTTGGTGTTGTGATAAAATGATACAGGCATACAGTATATTTAATTGCAACACAAGGTATCACAGCGTACGGCAATGCATCACAAAGCTTTGCCATGCGCTGCCACAGTTAGATTAATGTTTTTTAAACAAAAGAAAAAGAAAAAAATCATGCACTGCGATGCATTCTAACAGCGCACTGCAGCATATGTGTATGGCGTTCACCACAATATGGTGCACGTGTATGTTATGTGTGTGGGGTAGGGGGGGTTTATGCTTTTTTTGTTTTATTAGTTAATTTTTTTTTTACACATTTTTTATTTTTTACTGTTGAGGGGGCTACGGTGAAATATTTCCGCTCTAAACAGGGTCCTCAATTTCTTTTTCTGCAGACTCCGCACTAAATGAATGGGAAGCACTCAGTACAGAGGCTTCCCATTCATTCAGAAACTGGTGATAGTAAAATATTTACTATCACCAGTTTCTGAATGGGGAAAAGCCTCTGTAGTGAGTGCTTCTCCCCATTGAGAAAATCATGAATGAACAGGAAGTGATGTAAATCACATCAGGTTCATTTATAACTGGGGACACATAGGGGTCTATTCACAAAGCTGCCGAAGGATCTGGCCGTAGCTTCGGCATCGAACTCCTTCTGCACTTTGGGTCAGCCGAACATGCTGAGCATGTTCGGCTGATCTGAAGCCACACGAAGCAAGCCGATGTACGGCTGATTTCAGCCGATGTACGGCCTGAAGTGAATAGCCGAACAGTGTTCGGCTCACTTCACTTCTGATCGGTCATTCACTCGGCTGCCCTCGGCAGCTTTGTGAATAGACCCCATAGTACTATGTGTCCCCAGTTATTTACAAACATTGGAGTGATCAAACCATCACTCCAGTGTTTGTGCTGCACAGGGAGGATTGGTAAATATCTGTGATATTTACCGATCTTCCGCTCTGCCACGGACACAGCCGCTGTCATCCTGAGACTGACAGGATGACAGCAGCTCTGCTCTCCTCCCCGCCTGCCGCTCTCTCATGCCGCTCGATCATGGTGATCGAGCGGCTCGCTCCTCTGCCCCCCCCCCATTTGAATTTGGATACCCGTTGCCTCAGCCCATACAAGCGGGGGAGAGCAGCGGGGATGCAGGCCCCATAGAGACTGCATCGGTCGCTATTGTGGTAGTTCCGCCACTGCCTGGGGGAAATATTTGTTCCATAAGACGCACAGACATTTTTGCCTGCCTTTTAGGGGGAAAAAAGTGCATCTTATGGAGCGCAAAATACGGTAAATGAGAAAAAAAAATGTTTTTGTTATGTTTGAGGTAGGAAGGCTTAGGGTACATTTTGAGAGCCTCCCAGAGCTCAGCTTTAAGTGAACCTGTGCTCTTCCCATGCAATGTTATAAATAGTATAGAATTAGTACTCAGTAAAATTATAATTTTCCTTGTCAGATGACTTTGTGCTCAAGCTCCACTTAATACTTTCCATTTCTTTTTGCTCATATGGTAATCATATTTGTAACTTCCTAGAAACCGATATGATCTATAAAACTGATATACGGTGGTCATAGTGGTGTGTAGACAATGTTCCTCACCACATATAAGGCCATAATTACTTAGAATGTGAAAGTATTACAAGAATATATATGGTAATGAAAACATAATGGCTGTTCTTGTTATAGATGAATATCTTTGATCACGTTATGGAGGAAATTGCCATTATTTAAACCTTCCAAATGACGGCTGTAGAGCAGGATGTGAAGTCTACAAATGGCAGGTAGATATCCATTATCACATCTGCGGAAAGTATGACACAGTTATTACTTCCAGCATCAAACTTGGTTTCTGCATGTATACCACAATGCAATTCGCAGGCTGGCAATTAGCAAATGGCAGATTTATGGTGGCTATTAAAAAAGTTTCTTTAAAACTTTGCTAGTATAAATGGACCTCCTGACTCTCTGGATGCACATTATAATCTTAAATGAGACCATGAAATTTGATCACTATGATGTCCACTATGGCTCTGGGTATGTCTCAGTTGAGCCTGAAATTAAACAGAACCTGTGGGAAAAACTCCACTAACAGACAGCAATAGCAGAGAGATCACAGCATAAGCTGTCCGCATGGTTCATATTTTTCCTAGGCGTTCTTCACATAAGAAAATGATCAGGCTGTAAACGAAAATTATTTTTTTCTATCTTTTTTTGTAATATTTTATTTTTATTTCTTTTTTTTTCCTAACTTTTTGTTTTTTTAATATATATTTATAATTTTTTTAAATAAATATTTAAAATAAATATTTTTATTTTTTAACTTTACTGTCGTGGGCTCTGGGAAATATCCGGGGTCTAAACAGAGCCCTGATATCTCCCTTTTAAAATAGAAAAAGAGATTGAGGACACAGAGTCCCTCTCAAGAATATGACAGAAATTGATATCTTGTATCTTGGATATATCTTATGAGCAAATACCTTTTAAATATGTAAATGTTTTTATTGTAGTAAAGTGATTGAAAGAAATACCATTAAAGTCCGGCATAGAATGATATTCTTTATGTTTTAAATAAGCCCAAAGAGTGGTGAGAAGAAAGAAATAACTTACAAGAAAAAATAAATAAAAAATGCACAGGGCACAGCAACGGAGTAGATATATGCAAAAAGTAAAAAAAAAAAAAAACAGCTTTAACAGCGGTTTAAACTTACCTGTGTCTTCCCTGCACACTCTCGTCCAAAAATCTGAAAATGCTCGGGCAGCCACAAAGCAACTCGGGGCGGGCGCATGCGCAGTTCGGATTTTCAGCCGGGAGACGAGCAGAGACACAAGGTAAGTATACGGCCGCGTGCACCTGCATGCAGACACCGTGGGACAGGAAGTGCCAGCAAAGACAGAGGAGTCATTGCTGGATCGGAGACCAGCAGCAGCGCTGGAGAGAAGGCTGAAAACTACAGGAAAGAAGAAGACGATCGGATTAAGAGACATCATTTCAGGTAAGTGCTTTAATGAACATGGGGGGAGGGAAAAAAATATTTGCCTTTAATGTCACTTTAATCATTCTGAGAGTAAATTTAATTTAAGAATATTTTAATTCATGTGTGACATACCTCACATAAAGTGCCCTTTAAAACCACTAACTAATTTTACTTAATTTTACTTTAAAGTCATCGGGAAGGACTTCAACTATGAGTGCATTCACCATAACTCTTCACCTGTTTTCCATTAGTACACTTTACCATTGATTTGTGTACTCTTATTCTTGTTATTCAGAAAAGAATTCAAAGTGGCAGGTGTTGCCAGGATCGTCTGCTACGTTTCACACATGTGGGTGTGATTGTGGAAAAGCATTTTTGAACAGCTCAGAATAATGAATCAGTAAATTTACCACAAAGTAAAGTCACTAATGAAACCCTATTAAATATTGTATTATCTTGATACAGATTTTTATTATTTTGCCTGTTTAGTGTAAGAAAATCTATCCCCATTTTCAAGTAGTATTTCATGTCCAGGTCTCTTGGATCCTATATATTACATTATGTGGCATGTACCAAACATGCCACACCTAAGGGTATATTCACAAAAGGGTGAAGAGTTTGGAGAAGGCAGGAGAAGGTAACAATCTAGGACAACATAGCTGAACTGGAAAGTGAACTGAATTGGAGAATTTTTCCAAATCGGCTATTTTGTCCTAGATTGTTTACTTCTCCTGCCTTCTCCAAACTCTTCACCATTTAGTGAATAGACCTGATAGTCTTTTTTATTAATTATTTATTTTTTGTACATTTATATATGTATATTAGGCAATAGGCATACAAGACTATACCCGCAGCATGAAAATTATGTGTGGTCACACAAGTTATTGTCTTCTCAGCCCATTTTTGGGACTTTCCACTCCAGCATTGCCGTGAAAGCAATGCACTTGACACGTTCCCAAACAAATTGAGCATCATGGAAAAATAAGACACTCAGTGGGGTTGGTTTACTAAAGGCAAATACTTTGGAAGGGAGTTTGCACTTTGCAGGGGAATATTCCTTTAACTAAGTGAATAATAAGAAAATTCACTTTGCAAAAAAATACCCAATCACGTGCAAGGAAAATTAAAAAAATATATATATTTTTTCTCACACATGACTGGATGATAGAAGTAAGCAGAGCTTCACCTCATTCACTAAGGGAAAGGTCCTTGCAGATGAAATTCCCAAAGCGAACAGCCTATTTGCCTTTAGTAAATCAAGCCCAGTGAGTCAGCGTGCCCCATTCCTTAGCAAGATTATTGTTATTATTGATATTAGCAGTAGCTCATTTATTCTGAGAACTAACTGGCTTATCAATTCAAACATTGCAAAGAGGAATGATTACGTGCAAACTGCAGTTACCCTTTGCAGACAGATTGCAGTTTACTGCAGACAGATCAGTAAAGTAATATGCCAATTAAATGGTAATTCATTTATTCGGTCTTACTCAGCAGGGGATGTGTTGGATCCCTGCAGACAGACCAGTGCTTCAACAGAGAGCAAGGGTCCCACTCTGCTGCGTGCATGGCAATTGACTGCCTTTTCTACTCCTGAAGTGGCTACTTCTTTAGAAAAACAAACTGTATGACTTTGAACACCTTTTGTTTTAATGCACTTGTATTGTGTATGTGAATATACTGAGCTTAAATGTATAGAGCGGCACCACTGACCTATAAAGAGGCTCAGGAGGTAGGCTTTTACTGGAGAGATTGAGATGTTCTAATATTTTTAGCTGTCTAGATCTCTGGAACTAATGGTTGTTTTGATGTGCTGTTTTATTGACATTATCTGATTATCTAATTCTGCAGCCTGAATTGCCCAGGTTTGTGAAAGGTTCACTTTAAAATATTTACTAAGTAGTTTCTAGGTTTATTTAATTCCCTGTAAACCCAATAATTACAAGAATGTGTTTTAGTGTTAACCTGGTAATATTTAAAGGCATTTATTAAATATCTGTTACTCAATGGAGGTCCGATTGGGTCCACCTGTCAGTTTTTCAGGCAGACCCCATTAGATGACCAATGTAAATCTGGCCATACACCTTACAATTATCTGCAGATTTTGTGTGGTCAGATGGAGAAGGTGCAACAGATTCCTCCATCTACACTTAACTGTGTGGATTTAGTAATCTCCACCTGGGACAATCTGTTGCACTTTTTCCATCTGACCACAGAAAATCTGCAGATAATTGTAAGGTTTATGGGCACCTTTAGTGTACGGGCAGCCATGTGTAAACAGATGGCACACGTTTACACCCGGTTACTCCCAAATCCTGACAGGTCCTTTTTGCCAGACCTGATCTTGCCATGTCCATTTACATCAGATTCCCCATAGAGAGACATGGTGTCCAGTAATTGCAGTTTTTTCCTCCATTGCAAGATGGAGAAAAAAACTGTACGGACACGGATGTCACAGCGGTGACATCTGCTCCATACTGCTCTAGTCAGGAGGGGATCCTCTCCTGATCAGCCCGTGTGAAAGCAGCCTTAGGGGGCTATTCACAAAGCTGCCGAGGGCAGCCGAGTGAATGACCGATCAGAAGTGAAGTGAGCCGAACACCGTTCGGCTATTCACTTCAGGCTGGTACGGCTGATTTCAGCCGTATATCGGCTAAAATCAGCCGTACATCGGCTTGCTTCGTGTGGCTTCGGATCAGCCGAACATGCTCAGCATGTTCGGCTGACCCGAAGTGCAGAAGGAGTTCGACTCAGCCGATCCAACATCTGGATCGGCTGAGCCGAACCTCCGACAGGCTTCTCACTGCTGTTC
>NW_017306481.1:1401770-1417089 GCF_000935625.1 Nanorana parkeri
GTGGACCTGGTGGGGAACTGCAAAAGAGGGCGGGTACAATGCTAGTTTACTATTGGCTATTGCAATAGAAATAGCCAATAGTAATGTCCCAATGCTTTTGAATGGGACTTTTTTTTTTTTCTCTATTCTGACATCGCTCCGTGTCAGAATAAAGAAAAAAGACACAGCGGGGTTTCTCTCCTTGGCGGCCGGGAGCAGGAGACTCCCGGGGCGCCAGGGAGAGTCAGATGCTTGGAGATCAGTGTCCCTGGTTAGCAACCAGGGACGCTGATCTCTCTGAAAGTGGCCGGAGCTGTCAGAAGCAGGCTGTCGGCCGGCCAATGGCCGGCCGCTCGGCCAGCTTCGTCTTTCAGCACGGCTCAGCGCTCGACTGAGCCGCTCGGCCGTGATCGGGAGCTGTAGGGCTATTGTGAATAGCCCGTACAGCACCCCCTTGGTTCTCCTGAACCGAAGGGGTCCTGGTGCCGAAGCTATCCGAAGGATCGGCCGAAGCTACGGCCAGATCCTTCGGCAGCTTTGTGAATAGACGCCTTAGTGTTCTCCAATTATGGAGTAGGTCAATTTGCTATTCTTTACTAAGTGAACCCCTAAATATGCCAGTAAAACAGAAACTGAACTCCTAGTTTAATCCCTAAACAATTCTTTAACATGAACTTACCCTGACCCCTTATTTCCTAAGTGTATTCTTTAATTTTAACATAAATGTTACTATTAAACTTACTTTAACCCTTAAACATAACTTAAACCTACCCATTAGAGGAAAGCTCTATGTAGGCTGCCATAATGACATCACTGTACTCTCCTTCCAAAAAAATGCTTATTGCATGGCTGCTTTAACCACTGACATGGAACAAGCTTGCCAGTCAGGAGTTCCACTTTGATTCTGACATTACTGGCTCATGCTTGTTCCATACTAGGGACTCAGAATGTTCTGCAGCCATTGCAGCTGCAGAAACAGCTAATTTTAGAAGAATTAGTAATAACAGCCCACACATTTCTAGCAGCACAGATTTGGTTTAAATGTAAACTGGGAGTGATGCTGGATGTCATTCACCTCATAAGACTGAAGGCGTCTGGTGGCCAAAAAGAAACACTGTAGGGAAAACTTAAGATTGAAGGTGAGTATTGCAGCCTGAGCTGCTTTTTATTTTCAAAGCATGTTAGGTGACACTTTTCATTTGAAACAATTTTTTGTGTAGGTGCTCAATCCCTTAAAATCTAACCCTTAAAGGAGAACTATGGCCTAACCCGTTTTGACCATAGTTCTCATCAGGATCACAGGAGAACATACAGTGGTGGGCGATTCTGAATAGTGCAGAGAGCAGTGCTCGTGTTGTGCCATATCTGTCATTCTATGCAGCATTCCTATGTGAGCCCAGAGTGCTGTAATGATGCATGTCCATGACAGCCCGGGCTTACATAAATAGTTGGATGATGCTGGGCATCATTCATCCCGGAAGAGGACCAGGGGGCACTGGACAGAGCAAAGTGTTTGAAGGATCGAGCATTGCAGACAAGGCAACTATTTCTACAAATGCTGCATTTTTATCTTTTTAAGTACTTTTTACAATTTTACATTTAAAAAGCTGAAGTTCTCCTTAAAGGTGGGCACATAGGAAAATTATACATATATAATATCATTGAAGTTAGTCATAATCTGTGTCTGTCCTACCATGGCTTTAAATTGTGTTGGTGACAGGGCAGCTTGGTATAAACCCAGTGAGATGAAGTCACACAATTCTCAAACTGCTGAACACAATAAGCAATGTATTCTTTGATTGCTCCATGTCACAGTCTCATGCAAATAATACATTTTCCTTGTTAAGTTCTTATGCCGATACATATCCCTTGTGCCTAGTACATATTATTTAAGTCTGTTGATTCAGAATCTCTGTGTTTATTAATATAATCAACAGAGAACTGATTGCCTGCAAAATCCTAAAATAGAATGAATAAATTAAAGGATAAAGCAAGGCTGTGAAAGCTTAAAGCTTAAGCCAATGACCATTTTGTTAGGTCTAACTGGTTTCTGGTGGAAAGATCTCTATGCTTGAATTTTCACGTTTACATACCTGTTGTGGTCAATCCAGGGGGTCCCACACATCATAATGGATTCCTAAATTTCTTTTTTATATCATGCAATGTAACAGGAGGAGTGGGAACGGTTGGAAATGCAGCAGCATATACTGATAATTTGGCTTTTGAGTTGTGGATGGCTCTGTAATGCAATGTTACTCTCTATGTGCATGCTTATCTAAAATACACAGGAAGTTTTCCTATCTATATGTATCCTGCATAATGCTGCATTCGCATGTAATGTCCTCCTAAGGAAGTAAAACTCACTCACTCACAGAAGAGGAGAGGGCTATGACATGCAAGGAGGAAGAAGGAACTGTGGCTGTATTAGTGAATCGACGCTTCCTGTAGTGGTCAAATGCTCAAAGGTACATTGCAGGTGAACAAAAGATGGTAGATTGTCAGTGGGTCCCAATAAATAATAGAGATGATACATTCTGCATTACTTGTACATGATACATATCACATTGGCGTAGCTTTATAGTATGAAGGCCACAATCACAAGATGGAAGGCATCTTCAATCATGACTGGCTGCAGTGGTAGCACTTTAATGAGCAGAAAGCTTGCAATAAAAGCATAACAATGACACAGATAGGAAGTGATCAGCACTTTAATTAAAATGTTTGTAATTTCATTATGAGAGTAGCAGAGGATGCTAACAATGTTTTTTCACTTCTTTTATAGTGAACCTCGAACATGATGAACTCATGGATTTTGTATTCGCTGCGTGGTGTTACCAGGAAACATGTATAGATGTATAAATATTCTCCTCGGTCTCTAACATCCCCATTTCTCCTCATTTGTATGGTAAATAGCACTTTACAAAGAAAGAATAGTTTGTCTTGTTTTTGCTAACATCTAAATGACATTGAAAAGCTAAACAAACCTCCAACTAAATAGTCTCATTAAGCTGCCTTTTATGTGAGACGCTTTTATTATGGCTGGTTTGGTTCTCACAGAATGCCTATATTGTATGATCTCTGTGTAATTAGAAAGTCACCAGTGCACTCATGTGACAGCACATTGTAATACACTACGGCATGTGTAATTCCTCATAATAATAGTATCCAAAAACACACTTTCTAAAAACAGATATTTAGAGGTCTTTTTGTTTATTATATATAGCTATATAGATATATAGCTATATATCTATATAGCTATATATCTATATATATATATACCCCATATGTGTGTCAAATTAAATAAAACAATAGAAAAACAAGTAATATGCTGGACTTAAGAACCGTGATAAAGCTGTTGTTAAATGTAAAAATGATTATCAGATTTTTATTTTTATAGGGAGCGCTACATCATTATTAAAGTGGACCTTCACCCATATATTTTTAAAATAACAACAAGCATACCTTGAAGGTGCCCATTCACTTTACAACCCTCGCAAGACTTTTGTCTTGCGAGGGTTGTAAAGTACTTAAAAAAACGTACGATCTGCCCATCTTGGACAGGCAGATCGTACTTGTGATGACTGCAATGAGGGGCGGGCTTCCGATCACTGCAAACGGGCAGTGTGCGCGCGCGCACACCGGCCCGTTCGGCAGTTGTTGAACCAGCAGGCCACTAATTCGCCGAGAATCGTACGATTCCCGGCTGGTTTTCTAGCCTGCTGGTTCGACGGAAGACGTGCGACTGTACAGTAGAAACGGTCGCACGCCTTCCATACACTGCACGATTCTCGTACGATCGCAGGATTTCCCGCGATTCTCGTACGAGAATCGTGCAGTGTATGGGCACCTTTAGAAATGGTTAGTAATGACAATCTACAAGCACATACTTATAGATAATTGCCGGCATTGTATTCTTTGCATACCCTGTTTCTCTTTTCTTTCCCTGTCTTCTGACAGTGGCCATGTTTACTAAGGGTAGATTACTAGCTCTCCTATTACTTCCTGAAAATCTGGCACATGTGACTAGGACATGTGACCATGCACATCATCTCAGGGGAGGAAAATGCCTTTCCCTGAGATCTCCTGAGATTACAGATGAGATTTCCCAGCAATGCTCTGCTGATGACAAGGCAATCCCAGTGTGCATTGCGTTGGCAAACTGAAGTAATTTGTACTTTCAAAGCAGGAAGTGAATGCTCTGCAAGTTTAAGTATTTCAAAATCCAGGCATTTTATATCTGACATGTCTATGTTATTATTAATCATCATACATAGAGGGACGCATTGGTAGAAGTTGATTTTTGATTGTAAAGGTCCGCTTTAACAATTTTGGGCATAATTGCCCACATTTAGGAGCACACTTTCCAGCAGCAGGAAAAATTGGTGGTGACATTTATGTCCCACCCGCAGCAGCAACTTGTATGCTGCCCCCTTCTAGGCCAGACATTCTATGGGATGCAGGGCAATTTGCTAAATTGTTGGCCTGTCCTACAGAAAGAGGGACACTTCACCATCTATGTTGCTGGATGTGTTCAAATAGTTTAACAACCAGATGCAACCTGGACAGAAATCAGGGCCCTGTGTACTTTCTGGACCTGGGGATCCAAAGGGGCTCAACAGAAACACAGAGATTGGTTTGAAAGCCAACATAGGTGCTCACCGACACCTTAGTAATTTTTTTATGCCAAGTCAGGTACACTTTAACACCTTGCATAAAGGACAATAAAGGTTGCATTCTGGAAGCAAACAAAATGTGTCATATGATTTACAATGTATGTCATAAACCTTTTGGAGTACCAAGAAGTCAATAGAAATTCATAAATCTTTTTTGCCAGTGTATTCTCATCATTCTGTAAATAGTGTAGAACTTCATCCTCAGGCTCTGTAGGAAATAGAGTATATTGATGATGGATAACCAGGGCAACTGAAATCAATAAGAATTGTGAGAGAAAGGTGAATATTTTAACTACGCATTCTGCTTTAAACAAGCTAATTCCAGAACTGGGAGGCTGACTCAGGAACTGAATAGTCTGTAAACTCCACTGGTTTCAGAATGGATGTGTGATTTAAAGCAGAACTCCAGCCAAGAATAGCAAGATTAGAATGAATACGACATTTAAAGATAAAATAACAAAAATGATTTTTGCTGCAATATCTACCTTCAACCCAGAGATTTCCCCCACAGTACTATTTTTCTGCCACTAGGTGTTCTCAGTGTGGTGGCCAGGATCATTCATCCTATTTCTTCTAAGCCCGATTGTTCTGGATCCACCCCATTGTGATTGGACAGTGAAAGGAGAAGCAGTACAGTGATTAGCTTATCTTTCTGTCACTCTGCTTTCTTTTCTTGTCAGCATGCTCATTATCAGGACATGAACAAGCTGCCTCCTTGTGGTGCTTGTTCCTCGCACAGGGCTGCAAGAGAAAGCACCTTAGTCAGATTAATCAGTAGGCTTACCTCTTAACCATACAGCTACAATATCAGCAGCCATATCAGCCCCCCAACACCCGGACCCGAAGTTGCACATCCGAACAGGTACAGATGCATGCCCCTGGATATAAACTTCTGTGTTCAGGGGCGTGCATCCGTACCTGTACATATGTACAACTTCGCATCAGTGAACAGGCACAGGTTTCTGCACAGACATGCACACTGTACGGTTGCCAATGTGAATGAGGCTTTGCTGGAAATTATTATATATTTATAGGATAGTATTGGCATACAGTCATATTTCCAGGTGCCTATCTCTGATAGAGCAAACTTTAAAGTCTGTGTTTTGTTGATCATTTGGGTGGCTAAATTGGAAAACTACACCACTTTGTGCCTGTGCCAAGCCCCAGTCAATGTGATATGATTACACAATCCCCTTTGTGATTACAAAGTCCACCCTTTTTCTGCAGAATGTGGTATTTTTAGTCCTACTTGGTCACACTTTTTGTTTTTAGGTGTAGAAAATACATCTATTTATTTTAAGTGTAGGGTGTTTTGTGCTACCCTATCCACATAGGGGCCAAGAGGGAATTCTACTAGTAAAATGCAATAGAGTATTTGTTGGGTATCAGTTGAACATGTACTCCATTGTATTGTACTGTCCAATCCCCCTTTCAAACCTTTTACTTATTAAAGTGACATTAAAGGATACATTTTTTTCCCTCCCCCCCATGTTAATGTCAGCACTTACCTTAAATTATGTCTCTTAATCCGATCTTCTTCTTCTTTCCCCATGTTTTCATCTGTCCCTCCAGCGGTGTGGAGGCTCTCCGATCCAGCGCTGACTCCTCTCTGCTTGCAGGCACTTCTGATCCAACGGTGTCTGCATGCGGGTGCACGCGTCCATAAACTTACCTTGCGTCTCTGCTCGTCTCCCGGCCGAGAATCCGAACTGCGCATGCGCCCGCCCCAAGATGCTTTGAGGCCGCCGGAGCAGTTTAGTTTTCTTGCACAGGAGCGTGCAGCCGAAACAAGGTAAGTGTAAAGTGCTGTTACGGCGGGTTTTTAAAAACTTTCTGCCTATATCTACTGCTTGATAGCAGTAGATATAGGCCAAAAAAACAGAGGCTTTAGAACCACTTTAAGAGCAGAACAAGGCCCCCTTCACACCATGACCACAGAATAGTCTCCAGATGTGTTGATCTGCGTTTGCAAGGTGGATTGGAGTGCTATTCAAAATGAATACAATCACAATGCACTGCAATGCTGATTGGGTGTGTGTTGCAATAATACATGCTAACATGCACATTTTAGTGCATGTTACTACAATGCATAAATAGGACAAAATGGGGGTTTATCCCCTTCATTGACCTGACATCTCCTCCAGCACTTTTTCTGCATTAATGAAGGCAGGTAGCTTAACATAAGCACTAAATGTCAAGAGCTTTGTACACTTAACACCCTGCAAGCACTCGCAATAAATCAGGTATCTTTTTTGATTTATTGTGAAAGCTACCTAGATATATCCTAGGAGGAGGAAAGGCCAGCAATGGCAGCCTTCCAACCTCTCGCCACGCAGGTCTCTTTGTGCTTTCTCAGTACAGTTATTATTTTGGCCTACCCTTTTGATTCAAAGTAACCCCATCTCCCCTGCCCCAGATGTATTGTTACTGAACTGGATGACAGGAGCCGGCAGAAATCTTTAGAGCCTCCAGTTCAAATTTTATTTCCCCTGACCACGACTATGCAGTATAACCACTAGGCCAGAGGTAGGCAACCTTGGCTCTCCAGCTGTGCTGAAACTACAAATCCCATAAGGCATTGCAAGCCACAGGCATGACTCCCAGAGGCAGAAGCATGATGGGATTTGTAGTTTCAGCACAGTAGTTGCCTACCCCTGCCCTAGGCCAAGGCCATCTTTATTATTAATTGGACCCAGGGCGAACATTTTCTTGGGCCCCCCGCCCATACATGCCACACCCCACCTTACCCCCTACTCACCACGCCTCCTACCCACACCGCCTGCAGAGCAGATAGGAGGAGACATCAGATGGAGACGTGACCCCTTTGTGAGACATGACTTTGTGTGAGATGTCATGCTACGCAGTGTACGGCAGGGGCGGAGCAACACTATGCAATGCCGATCACATAGTAAACAGAACCACACGGCCGGTGCAAGGATTTTTGTTACACCGGGGAAGGTGCATTATTTCACCCCCCTTCCCTGCCGCTCTCAGGCGGCTGCCTATGCACACTTACGCTAGCTTTGGCCCTGACTGCAGGAGCTAGTTCAATTCTGTAGCCAAACTGAATTTTAAGTAGCCATAAAAATTTGCCTTCAAAGTACAATAGGAAAGACTTAGAAAAGTTAGATGACAGGTGTATTTTTTTTTCTGCCAGCGAAGGTTTGCACTATGCGTTATCGTGACTGCCATGTTGTTGGCATTTTGTTTTAACTGCCTTTAAATGTCAAACTGTTGCAGCATGCATTCTCCCCTGCCCCCCCCCCCCATCTTTGTACTTACTGGAACAGGTCCAATACAAGGAATAAAACAATTTGACTAATTTGCATTGTGCTGTGAGACAATGCATGGCGACCATGTTCTATGAAAATTAAATGTGTTGCCGACCCGACTCCTGGGATTCGTTTGTTCCAAGGTGTTAAATATTATATGTGTGTTGTTGTGCAGTGTCACTATGACTGCGTGCGGGTCTCACCATGACTGTGTGACCTCAACAGGTCTGTGTGTGGGTCTCACCATGGCTGTGCGGTGTCACCAGGGCTGCTTGTGATCTCTCCAGGGCTGCATGTGGTTCTCACCATGGCTGTACAGAGTCACCAGAGCTATGTGCAGGGCTCACCATGGATGTGTGGTGTCACTATGGCTGTGCGGTGGCACCAGGACTGTGTGTGGTTTTCACCATGGCTGCGTAGTCTCACCAGGGCTGTGTGTGGGTCTCACCATGGCTTTGTGGTGTCACCATGGCTGTGGACTGTCACCAGGGCCGTGTGGACCTCACCATGGGTGTGCTGTCTCACCATGGCTGTGTGTCACCAGGGCTGCGTGCAGATCTCACCATGGCTGTGGACTGTCACCAGGGCCGTGCGGACCTCACCATGGGTGTGCTGTCTCACCATGGCTGTGCAGTGTCACCAGGGCTGCGTGCAGATCTCACCATGGCTGTGCGATGTCACCAAGGCTGTGCAGTGTCAACAGGGCTGCATCCAGGTCTTAGCATGGCTGTGCAGTGTCACCAGTCCTGTGTGCAGGTCTCACCAGGGCTGTGCAAAGTCACCAGGGCTGCGTGTGTGTCTTAGCATGGCTGTGTGGTGTGACCATGGCTGTGCGGTGTCACCAGGACTGCATGCATGTCTCAGTAGGGCTGTGCGGGAGGGTGCGGTGTCACCTGGGCTGCATGCGTCTCTCAGCAGGGCTTTGCGAGCAGGTGCGGTCTCACCATGGATGTGCCGAGTCTCCCCATTGTTTTTCGGGTGGGTGTGGATGGCAGGACGGTTGAGGCACTGGACCGGCGCTGTAAACAGACAGGTGAGCTCCCCAGCAGGCTGCCCTGAGGTCCCCAGCAAGTGTAGGACCTTAGGGCAGCCGAACCTGTTAAAAAAATTAAAGGGCTGCTATCGGCCTTTAGTATTGGGGCATTTTCACGAGTACTCGCGAAAATGTCCATTATCAGCACCGATGCTGGTATCGGAATCGGTGCATCCCTAGCTGGAGGGAGCACTGCCTGCCCCGACAATTGTGTGAGTATATTTTTTTTTTGTGTTTTATTAGTATTGCCTCAATGACCTATGTTTCTTTTAACCTTTACACAGTATGTATATGTAACAACCAAAAATATATCATCAAGTCTGAAATGATTTCTAAAGCTCATGACATAACATTTGATTTGTGGTATTGAAAATTCTCTGACTATTATTATTCCTAACAAAGTCAGGCAGGAATTGTAAATGATAGTACTGCACTTATAAACAAACACAGGTGAGAATTCACAAAACACGCAACTCACTAAGAGACCTTTGTGTCAGAAGGTTACAAGTGAGACCTATAGAAGCTTTCTCCAGTCATTTGTTCAGCATTTGCTTGATGAAGGTAACAGTGTACAATCCATGGTAGCACAAAACAATATACCCTGAGCACCCAATATACGTCAGACCAAAGATTGTGCAATGTATAATGGTTACGTTTTACAGCACATACTGTTTGAAATGTCCCAGTGAATTTTACATCTACAGTTTATGAATAATATCCTACTTTCTTCCTTTGCTGCAGGGATGTATTATATACAGTGGAAGGCACAATGCTTGAATACATTTTGTACAAATATTGCAGACACTTATTTTTCCTCACTTAGGTGAAGTGGGAATTTCATGATTGTGGTTATCATCCATCCTTGTACAGCAGTAGTCTTTTGTGATTCCAGTCTTGCAATTGTAGCACCCCCCTGACCCCCAGAGGCTTGGGGGTGGATTATACTGTGTAGTAGAGCAACAGTTAAATAGGGGATATGCATGAAATCTTCCCTGGGCGAGACACCAGACTTATTCCTAAGGTCCATGCCACCCTGGCCTTCCTGGCACCTCCAGCAGTCAAAGGGATCCTCTGGTTCTCTTTTCCAGCTAGTTTCAGACCCCGCCTGGGTCCACATGTGGCCTCCTCTAGTCTTGAGGCCTAGCTAACTTCTCCAACCTTGTACATACCATCCACAGGCTAGGCCTGGGGGTGGACTGCCCTGAGCACATGGCAATTCCTGAGTATTTATGCACTTCCCAGCTTGCGCCACTGGCCATGGAACTCCCAGTAACTGGCTGCTGAGGCATAGACACTCTTAATGTTCCCCTATTGGCTGCCCCATTCTGTGGCAGGGTCACACCCCACTACAGATAGGTGCATACATTGAAAGGACACCTAGAAATAACCAAATGTTTGCAGACTACAAATCAGCCAGACTGATTACAGTTCCAGCAACATTAAATTTAAGTTGCACCTCACTTAGGGTGGAAGGGGCCACACATTATACTTACAACCTCTTCACTGCAGTTCCTCTTCTTGTCAAATTACTAGCAAAGATTCCTTATCCATGTTTGGTAAATATGATAGGAGTGAGGATAACAGCATCCCAGACTGCAAGGAAATTGCAGTCATTTCTCTATTATAAAAGATACATTACACTTGAAAGGAAAACTCTGACACCTTGTCAAGTCATAATATTTTACCAAGACTTATTGTCAGACTAAAGGACTTTTGAAAAAGCAGAACAAATGGGCAATTACACATTATACATTTCAGCTTATCCTATTGCACTATCCCACAGAATCTATCACTTAAAGTGCATGTCAAGCCAACACTTTAAGTTCTTAGTTTTGAATAGTTTATACTGCTTCATGGGACAGATAATTCCACTTATGTCCTGTTCTATAGATTTGTGTGCTTGGCATACTGGGTCTGCACACCTGCTGTGGCTATTATGAGTATATTATCTATATTATGAGTATATTATGAGGCTATTATGAGTATATTATGAGTATCACTTGGGTTTTTTTATTTACTTTTCTAATGCAGAATGTAGCAGCAGTAGAAGGGCACACAATGGTTGGCAGGAACATTCAAGATTCCTAGGTCTGGCCCGTGGGAGGGAGGGGGTATGGCCAGGAGATCTCACTTTTAATATGGCAACACATAGCAAGAAGCTAGGGGTTGAATTAGTCCACCACACTCCACCTATGACTACAATACCACATTTGGGTGACCTGGCCCTTTAGTGAAGGTTGTTTAGAATCAAGAGTGATAGAAAATTGACAGAACCATATGACATCAATTTCAAAAATGGCATTTACTATTCATTTCTCAATTTATTTTAATGAATAGCATAACAAGTCAGTGTTACAGATGTCAACACATTTTCTCTGATGAAGTCCCACGTGATCACAGCTTCCTGTGTACATATCACCATGTCCTTGTAGGATTCTCTAATAATTCCTACTTCCTTTTCCAGTTTAACAGCTGTAATAGTCTGCTGCAAATAAACATACAAACAAGATCTGATCTAACAGGCAATAAATGCAAATTGCACGATACCTAGAAATGTATTCCCTTGCTGATATACAGGAGAAAACAAGGCAGAGATTTCTAGGTATTGCAATAAGGCATTTTTTTTACAAGGTCCACTTACAACCCTTATAAATTGTACCTTTCAGCCCGATCCACCCAGAAAGAAAATCAATTTGGAAAGAAATGCTCTTCAAGATAAATGGGAGCCACAGAAAAAATGTGACAGTATATTGAGAACAGCCAACACTGGTTTATTCCAGGGATGGTGTCTCTGAGACAGACATGATCTCCGTGCATTACCATTTCTCTGCCACCGTTGAGAGTTAGATAGAGCACAGATGTTGTGCTCAATAGATGAAAAAGATAGAGCAGTACAAGTAATATTTTTGATTTTCAGTATAGAAAGTACACTATGATTTAACCCTGAACAAACATGCATAATGTTTTTGTTATATGGATGCTATATAACAGTTGTCAACATCCATGATTTGCATGGTTGCCCTTGAAGGTTGGTAACACTTACTTGCACTGCACTTCAATGTAGATTGCTGCCGCACAAAATTTCCATGACATTTCCTCTTTCTTGTCAAGGGTACTGTATATGTTCCCAGGGTCACCTGGCTAACCAAATCCCTCCCCCAACTCCCCACCTTTAAGTTAACTGACACCACACCTGGGATTGATTTTGTGGCTATAGCAGCCTGCTCCTCTTCTGCATATACTAACCAAGGCCATACCCTCTGCATTCATCTGCATTCATATCCTGTACCTACTGCCTTGCACATATTGTCATTCATACCATCTGCAATCCTCTCTTGCACATACTGACTGTCATCATACCCTTCGCTTTCCACCAGTGGCGGACCTAAGGATCAAAAGGTCCTGGTGCAAGATTTTATCTTGGGCCCCCCTCCAAAGATTTTATCTTCGGCCCCTCACCCCCCTGTCAGTTTCTGCACTGGAGGAGCTTACACTCTAATGTCCCCCCACAGTCTCACACTATTATTATACATTTATATAGCTTTGACATATACCACAGTGCTGTACAGAAAACACTGAGTCAGTCACATTAGTTTCTGTACAGAGGAGCTTACACTCTAATACAGAATGGCACCACTGTGGGAGGACTACAAATCCCAGCAATACATTATACAGCAAAGCAGAACAGTATATGAATTGGACTCAGGACTTTGCAACACACTGGACTCGGGACTTAGGAACGCACTGGACTCTGGACTTAGTATCGCACTGGACTCAGGACCAACCTGAGACCCCACAGAGCCCACCTGAGACCTCAACACAGCCCACCTGAGAGTGATCCTGTACAGCCCACCTAAGATTCTCTATGGTGGGCTGTGCAGGGTCACTCTCAGGTCGGCTGGTCGGGGGTTCCCTTCCCTGCACACGCAGCTCCTCATACCTGCCATTGCTGGGCCCTGGCCTCTTCCGCTGCTGTTGGGGCCTGGCCTTCTTCGCCGCCGGATCAGCCCTGCTGAGCCTTGGCCTCTTCCACCACCGGACCAGCGCTACTGGAGCCCAGTCTCCTACGTCGCCGGACCGGTGCTGCTCCCCTGTCAGTGGGCCCCCCACCTTGGGCCCTGGGGGTGACCGCACTGGCTGCACCGCAGGTAGTTCTGCCCTGCTTTGCGCTCCTGCAAATACTGCCCCCTCTCATGGCCTTGCACTTCTCTCTTGCACATAATGACTGTCATTATACACTCCGCTTTCTTCTCCTGCACATACTACCTGGCACCATACCCTTTGCACCCACAAATACTGACTACCACTATAACCTCAATATTCCTCTCCTGCACATCATGCCCCATCTCATAGCCTTGCACTTCTCTCCTGCACGTACTGCCTGCCAACATATCCCTTGTATACCTCTACTACAAATGATGGATACTGTTTCCACATACTGCCCACCTTTATACCCTCTACAGTCGCCACCTGCACCTACTGCCTGCTCAAAAAACATTTTTTTAAATATTACTAATATCCCCAACCTTGCATATTCGGGAATGGGCACATTTTGCTAATTCCTTTAGTAAATTAACCCTATAGACTTGCATTATGGAAATGAGCAGTAAAAACAAGAAACAGGCTGTAATGGCTGCCTGATGGGCATACATCATTTTGCACATTACGTATAAACAAGGTTTTTAAAACATTAACACAAATTGATAAGATTATTCATTTTATTCAAGATCATCTAAAAAAAAAAAACATTAACAAGGCGGTATATTTCCTTGAAATATAATTATGCAAATGCAGCTCTCATTATTTTGTCCTCACTGGTTAATTTAAATTTGTTTTATTTACAATGAGAAACACGGCACAGTTTAGTAAATATGGAAAAGTGGCATTATAGTGTCCTACAGTGTTACATGTTCTGCTTCAGAAGCATAGCATTTCTAGAAACGATTAGGCTAGCAATTAAGGCACAATGCTAGATGCTAGATAATCAAAGTCAAAGGAGAGGCAGTGACACAAGGTCAGGACAAGGATAAACACACAGAAAAACCTAGATCAGTCTGAAGCAGAACTCTATAAAACATCTGTGATAACTTTTGCTCCACTATAGTTTATAAATGACCTTGCTTTTTACACAGACTCATAAAACAAAAATGTACAGACATAAAATTCCACCATTTAATCACCTGTTAAAGCACACCAGACACCTGCTGGAAACTTGTGAACCGTCTATAGCAGTACAGTGCAGATACCTATGGATCTCTACATATACCTTCAGACACCTGCTCTAGTAACCCAGGACCTCCCAAATTCTACACCTCTCCCCTCTGCAAATGTTGACACGTCAGAACAGTGTTAAAGGCTGGACTTACACACTTTCCTATTGGTCAGTAGATCCAGTTGATAGTGATGGGGTAATGGGAATGCACAAGGTGTGGGATGGGTGGTTGACCTTTAACAGTACAAGAAAATGTCAAAATTGGATCCAAAAGATCCCAGGGGTGTGAAGATATGTACAGTCACCGCACAATATAGTAGCCTATATTTATATGGGCAATTAATTCTTTTTGCTACTGAAGGATTATTTGTGGGATAAATGTGACGCGCTATTACTCATACACAATACAAATCATCAGCGTGATAAAAATGTATCACAAACCAACCTGATAGTATATAATAAATACACAGTAATCAAATAGAAATATAAAATGCACAATACACTGCGATCAAATAAATCTATACAATAGATCATAATTATCATAATCAGTGCCAAAACACAAAAATATAAAATGAATAAAGATATTTTAACATTTGTGCAAAAGTACATATCAACTTTAACAATGAGGGTTATTCACTATTGAGCTGAAGGATCTAGCCGTAGCTTTGACTGATCCTTCAGCCTGCCAGAGCTCTTCAGTTGGTCTATTCACAATAGCCCGTACAGCAGCCGAAGGTGGCTGAGCCATAGTGACAGCCAAAGCCGACCGTTCTCCCCGCAAAAAACAACAGCTGGGGGGAGCCAGCCGTAATGTCACCGGTTGTTGTCCTTCAATGACAGCCCAGCATCCTCGAGGACACTGGCCTGACATTACATGACAACAGCTGGGCGGATGGCCAGTAATGTCACGGCTGGCTCTGCCCATTTGTTTTGATTTGTCCTGGGACCTGCGGGCAGACTGTCATGTACCAGACAAATGTAAATAGTTGGCGGAGCTAGCGGTGATGTCACCGGTAGCTTGCCCCAATTATTTATATGTTGTCTGCATCTGTCAGAATGCCATTCTGCAGCAGGAGTTCGTCGCCCGTGAGGGGACCCTGGAAAAGCACCCTCCCAGTGGCCTGGTATGGCGAGGAGGGGGGGGGGCCTC
>NW_017306481.1:1417202-1417455 GCF_000935625.1 Nanorana parkeri
CCCCTTTCCTGCCGTGCTAGGCTGTGCTCGGATCAGAGTCTGGTGGGGACTTTTAGGGAGGACCCCACGCTTTTTTCTTTCCCCATTTTTGGGGGTGGGGTACCTCCTTTAAAATTCCTACCAGACCTTAAGGGTCTGGTATGACTTTTGGTGGGAACCCCACACATTTTTTATTTTTAAAAAAAAATTGGGGTACCTCCTAACATTCCTACTAGACCTAAAGGGTCTGGTATGGTTTGGGAGGGGGACCGCA
>NW_017306481.1:1417567-1442777 GCF_000935625.1 Nanorana parkeri
ACCGCAGGCTGTTTTTTTTTTAATTTTCGTTTTTTTTTAAATATATATTATTTTTTAAAATTTTTATTTATTTTCCTTTTTTTTCACATTTATTTAAATTATTTTTAAACCTTTTTTTTTCTTTTGTTTACATTGTTTTCTATTCTGCTCGCTGCCTCGGAGGTAGCGAGCAGAATTGCCGAGAATACCCGAGCCGAATGCTGCTCAGAGGCCTTCGGCTATTCACTCACTGTCGTTTGGCCCCTATGAGAATTGGGGTGAATGGCAGCGAGTGAACTGCCAGAGCTTCTGCTCAGCCGAATCACATGTTGGATTAGCTGAGTCGAATTCCTTCTGCACTTCAGCTCGGCTGAAGCGAGCCGATGTGCAGCTGATTTCAGCCGATGTGCAGCTGATTTCAGCCAATGTATGGCTGAATTCAGCCATAGTGGGCTACACTGTGTTAGGCTCACTTCACTTCTTCTGGGTTATGCACTCAGCTGCCTTCAGCAGCTTTGTGAATAACCCCATTAGTTTTGGGATTCGGACGAATTTCGTATGAGTTAAAGTGACATTAAAGCCAAACATATTTTTCCCTCCCCCCAATGTTAATAAAGCACTTAAATGATGTCTCTTAATCTGATCTTCTTCTTCTTTCCTGTCGTTTTCAGCCTTCTGTCCAGCGCTGCTGCGGGTCTCCGATCCAGCGCTGACTCCTCTGTCCTTGCTGGCACTTCCTGTCCCACAGTGTCTGTATGCAGGTGCATGCGTCTATATACTTACCTTGCGCCTCTCCTCATCTCCCGGCCGAAAATCCTAACTGCGCATGCGCCCGCCCGAGAATTTTTACATTTTCGTATGGGAGCGTGCGGGGAAGACGCAGGTAAGTTTAAACCACTTTTAAAGAGGGTTTTTTTGTTTTGTTTTTTAACTTTTTGCATATATCTACTGCTTGCTATGCACAATTGTCAGGATCCGCATCAGCTGCGGCGCCTCAGTATACCGCAAGCTACAGCTCACGGTATACAGAGCCTAGGGTGACGGGAGGACGCAAGTTTGTGTCCTCCCGTTACCCTAAGGAGAACTATGGGGAAAAGCCCTAACCCCATAGTTCTCCTTTAATGTTTAACAACATAAATTCATTCAAAATGGCATTTGGATACGTTCAGATTTGTTATTTTTTCATTCAGAAATGCGGACGCATTCGAATGTCCGAAAATGTTGTGAGTGGGGTGCCCCAGGGTTGAGTCTTTGGACCGATCCTGTTTATTTTATCATCGCCATTCTCAAGAAAACATAAATTCACTTCAACAAGACCTAGATAAAATTAAGGCATGGGCTGCAAGATGGCAGATGTGATTTAATATTGAAAAATGCAAGGTTATTCACATGGGAGCAAATAACATGCATGCAAAATACTACCTAGGGGGTGCTCCACTGGGGAAGTCAGACATGAAGAAAGACCTGGGGTCCTCATAGATTACAGATTCAGCAATAGTATGCAATGCCAGCAAAGCAAACAAGATACTGGCAGGCATTAAAAGAGGGATAAAAACATAATTTTACCACTCTATAAATGGTTCGGCCTCACCTTGAGTATGCAATTCAGTTTTGGTCACCAACCCTCAGGAAAGACGTCCACAAACTTGAGAGAGTTCAGAGAAGGGCTACAAAATTAATAAGGGGAATGGAAGATCTGAGTTATGAAGATCGCCTCGAGAAATTAAACTTGTTCTCCTTAGAAAAGAGGCACTTAAATGTATTAATGGGGACCACAATATTCGGAATAGGATGTTTACACCGAGAACAGTATTGATGACATAAGGGCACAACATGAGGTTAGAGGAGAGGCGGTTTAATCTTAGACTGTGCAGGGTTTTTTTTATTGTGAGCGTAGTAAAAATGTGGAATTCCCTTCCACAGTCGGTATCGTCCGCTGATAGCATTGATAAATTCAAGAAATTTGGATTGAGTAAGTGCTCTGTCCGGACTCTGGACCGCAATTCTGACCTCTGCTTGATGAAACGTTTTAATTCACTACTTTTGCAATATGGGTTCTGATTTGTTGCAATGGTTGCTATGGTTACTGCACTGTGTAGTCATTTGCTCCTTGCATAGTTTTATTGAGTAAGCCAAAGAGATACTCTAAGTTGGTACATAAGATGTTCATTTTAGCAGACCACTTGGACACAAATAAATACACCACCTTTTATGTTGTCATTTTTATGGATTAGCCTCTTTAGTTTATTGCTTCAAATTCTTCTATTCAAAACAAAGATTATCTAACGTTGAGCAGAAGATAAGCTTGTACTCGACTGATGGAAGCTATATGTTTTACAGAGCATTCAGGATGAGGCATTAAAGGTGATTGTCTTGTTTCTATAACAACAGCTGTAGACCTGATTGGACATGTTCTTATAAGGGAATGTTGCTAACTGAGATTTTTTTCCAAGCGAAGAAACATATACTGTGTGACAAATATAGAAAACAGTACAACTGCAAACATGCTGCTTTTTTTCCCTTTAATGTCCTGTATCCAAGATTGCTGCATGACTTCAGTCTAGCAGTTGCAAGGCATGGCCTTCAACATTCCAGTCTAGCCAAAATTGGTATTCGAGAGTTCAGTGAATGCTTTTTTGTCTATCTGATGCCATCCTGGCATTGGGTCTCATCCCTCATTACTACAGCCAGAAGAGTGGTAGTATTCCTTCTGCACTCTCTGTAGCATAACATAAGGAAATAATCCAGCAAGAAGGGGTGGGTGCATTTGTAATAAATGCTGCAGATGGGTGGAGCTTGGAGCTCATGTGCATACATTTTCCCATTGGAAACCTAGTGGTGTACAATCATGAGTCAAATGAAAATGTGTGTGCTTATAAATAAGGGGATCACTTACCTGCTAGCTAGTCTAGGGAGAACACAATTGTCATAAAAAAAAGCCAATCAATTCTTCTTCCAGGCACGGCCATCAGGGTAATGTTAAGGAAGGCAAAATTATAAGATTGTTCCCTAATGGTCAGGTTGTCCAAACACTCTCTAAGATCTTGTCACCTGGCTGGGTGATTATTATTATTACAGGTATTTATATAGTGCCGACAATTTACGGAGCACTTTACATAGTTGCACATTCACATCAGTCCCTACCCTCAAGGAGCTTACAACCTAAGGTCCTTATCTCACATGCATACATAGAGGGCCAAATTAGAGAGGAGCCAATTAACCTACCAGCATGTCTTTGGAGTGTGGGAGGAGACCAGAGTACCCAGAGGCAACCCACGCAAACTCCTTGGAGATAGTGACCTGACTGGGATTTGAACCGGGGATCCCCAGTGCTGCAAGGCAGAAGTGCTAACCACTACAACACTGTGCTGCAGAGTGATAAGAAGGGTGATAAGAAGGGTGATAAGAAGGGAGATAAGAAAGCATTTGGCCCTCAGGCCATTATAAATAAGGCATTTTGGGCAGTTAGGCCCAAAATGATTAAACCTCATTAAGACCTTGAACCATGCAGGACCTGCAGTGAATGAAGGCTGTTGGGTTTACACCTGTTCCCCATTCAGACCTGTTACCCCAGTGCCTGGCCAAGAAAGGTATTCCAGCAGCTGAAAGATGTCATGTGACCAAATGCAGAGAGCCACAAAGAAAGTTGCTGTTGGAAGACTTTCATCTACTAGGTGCTGTGACCACAGGTCTGAACAGGGAATAGCTAGCTATATAGTATATCTGATCGCAATCTAATTTAGCTGATCTCCACTATGGAGCCCCACTGCAACATTTACCCCCTTCCACAATCCAGTCGTCTCCTCCAGAATCCAGTGGGTTTTTTTTTCTTGCATCACCCCCTCCACATTCCAATCTCACTATCTCCTGCCCCATACTATCCTAACTATACTCTTTAAGATGACAACTGCGCTTCACCATGCCCACGTTTCACTAAGGTGTCATGACACACTTGTGGGGTTGTCTTTGATGCCCAGGCCAGGTTTGCAGTCCTACCCTGTCTATGTTTATAGGCAACCTTAAGAAAACCTGTGCTTTGCCTATTCAGGGTAAAGCAATGGGTTTTCTTCACCCCCACACACCCTTCTTCATCTCAGCATGAACTTGGCAGCATAAACTTCTTTTTTTTTTTTTTACTCCCCTCCTGCTCTATTTAGTACTGGTAGCCAAAGAAAATAACCAGTATTTCAGGTATGGAGAAGAATGTGACTTGTTCCATGCCACAAAGCCAGGCCGTTGGAACAAATTAAACAGGGGGTCCATAGTGCTGTTTAAGTCTCCTGGCATAACACATCTACCCATAACTGTAATACCAATGTTGGAGAGACTGACAATTTACTTTACAGCAGCAGCTATTTAATGTGGTTTGTTGAAATCAGCCAAATGTATTCCAGGTACATCAAAACACAAGAAGGTGTTCAATATCTTACAGTTTATTTTATTTTTAATGTAGCCACAGCCTGGGTAGAAAAGTATGTCCTCTGCCAGGAGCTGAAGAGTGGAACCCTTGCTCTGTGTGGTGAAGAAATTATGCACTCATTTAAGCTAAAGGTTTAAATGGGTTTTAAAAAGACATTTGTTTATTTTATTTTTTTAAAATTCATTTTTATTAAACAATTTTATATACCGTATATACTCGAGTATAAGCCGAGATTTTCAGCCCATTTTTTTGCTGAAAAGTGCCCCCCTCGGCTTATACTCGAGTCAGCGTCAGGTTTCTTCTTACTTACCTCGCCGAGCGTCGCGTCACTGCTGCTCCGGTGGGCGGCGCTCCAAGCGGGGGTCATCTGGCAGTCTCCGGGTCCTAATTTAGGTGGCCGGAGACTGCCAGATGACCCCGCTCGGAGCGCCGCCCACCGGAGCAGCAGTGGACAAACAAATCACCACTACAAAAACAAACAAAGTAAAAAAATAACACTAACATAGAAGACAAAAACAACCATAAGATAAATTAAATAAGCACAGGCACCATACCCCGATATCTTTAGTCATATGTTACAACAGAAGCTTTAATAAGATTGTAAACAGTGCCAACTACTGGCTATGTCAATGAACACAGTCACAAGTTTCAGTCATAGTTTCTCAGTAAAGTGTTCATTCATGCATTCACCTAGCAAAGCTTAATTAAACCCTCATTCTGAGCTTGTGTCCTTCAGTATTAAAGTGAACCTGTCCTTCATTCTGACAATCTAAACCTAAAACTGGTGCTTAAGAGAGGGCCAAAAGGTAACTTCTATTACTGCTCTTGCCCAGTTTGCTTCGTTTCAGAATATTTGCTACTGACTTGCTATGGATGAACCTAAGCACAATCTACCTCTGGTCTTAAGCCCTGCTTTCAGCATGGTCCCTGTATAATGAGAATAACTTACTGCCTAGCAAAGTATTCTCATTTGACAGTGAAAATCAGGAGATTACGGCAAAATGTTGGTATTTTGGTGAAATGCATTGAAATCAACAGGGAATATAGTGGATACGACATTAGCTCAAGAGGTAAATCTTAAAAATGCATTCAAGAACCTGAACTGTTAACAATAATGTATCTTATTTGTGTATCACTCGGCTGTAGATCCTCAAATCATCTCTGAATTGGTGCGGACACTGTCCTTACTTCTGGAGGGTGGCTACTTTTGTTCCCCATGGTCCCTGTGTGTTTTGTAAAATAGTCACCGCTCCAAGCTCGCTCCTGTGATAGACTATAACTTCAATACAAATTAGTAAACTTAGGGGTCTATGCACAAAACTGCCGTAGTCAGCCGAGTGAATAACCAACCCGAAGTGAAGTGAGCCGAACATGCTGTGAACAGCATGTTCGGCCGACCCGAGGTGCAGAAGGAGTTCGACTCAGCCGATCCAACATCTGGATTGGCTGAGCCGAACCTCCAGCAGGCTATTCGCTGCTGATCGGCCTATTCTCATAGATGCTGAACAGCAGTGAGTGAATATCCGATTGCGGCCGAACGGCATTCAGCTCGGCTATTCTGCTTGGTGCTTCTGTGGTACCGAGCAGAATAGAAAAACAGTAGAAAAGTAGAAAAAATAAAATAGAAAACGATTGGGCAGAGCTAGCAGTGACAGCCTGCCGTCAGAATAAGAAAAAGCCACCATAAGAATGCATAGCTAGATTCCTATTGGCTATTTCACTTTGCAATAGCCATTAGCAAACTAGCTATTGCACCCGCCCTCTGCTGCTGTCAATCACTAGAAGGGGATCTGATGGAGAACTTCAGGTGCCCTCTGCTGATTGACAGCAGCAGTGTGCGGGTGCAATAGCTAGTTTGCAATTGGCTATTGCAAATTGAAATAGCCAATAGGAATGTAGCCATGCATTCCTATGCTGTTTTTTTTTCCTTTTTTTCTTTATTCTGACGGCAGCCAACGGCTCCGAAGTTGGAAGAAAAAAAAATACAACAGAGCAGGGAAAGGTTTACTCTAAAACTTTCCGGGAGAAAGTGTTTCTCTCTCGGCCGGCCGGGAGCCACTACCTAATAGCAGGAGACTCCTGCAGTGTCAGGGAGAGTTGGGCTGTCTGGAGATCAGCGTCCCTGGTTACCTGGTAACCAGGGACGCTGGTCTGTCTGTGCAAGTGGCCGGAGCCAGACGTGAGATGACGGCTGGCTCCGCCCAGCAGTCAGTAGCAGTTCGGCCAGCTTCGACTTTCACCTCGGCTCAGTCGAGGCGAAGCATATGCCTTCGGCTCCACTGAGCCCCTCGGCCAACTTTGGGAGCTGTATGGGCTATAGTGAATAGCCCGTACAGCAGCCCTTCGGTTCTACTGAACCGAAGGGGTCCTGGGATCCTTCGGCAGCTTTGTGAATAGACACCTAAATGTGACATTGTTTTCCATCAGGGGAGTGAGCTTGGAGCAGTGGGGACCATGGTGAACAAACATAGACACCCTCCAGAAGGAAGGACAGTGTCAGCATGATTTCAGAGATGATTTGGGGATCTACAGTTGAGTGAATCACAAATAAGATACCAGCGTCCACCATTCTAAGAAATAAGTAAAGGAATAAAATGTTATATCTAATATTTACACAATTACTTGGAAATTGAAAACAAAATGTTTACACAATAAATCCCCCCCAAAAATCATTCACCTATGTGACAATAAAATTGTGTATGTACATATGGGGAGCACTGTGTTTTAAATCCCAATTCACGTTTGGGCACTTAACCCAAATTGCTAAAACCCAATTTGGCAACTAAAAAAGATCCACCAGCAGTGGCTGAAAGTTAAAAAAAACAGCTCTGACTGCTATACTCACCTGATAGCAGGCTCTGTCCCCAACAGACTCACTTCCTAAAGCCTAGACTTCAATGGAAACGCCTGGAAATGCGTGACACAAGCGCTTTACACATTTCTGTGCGCGTTTTTTGCGTGTCCTTGTGCGGATTTGTCCATTGACCCTCAACATCGCTCAATTGGCCAGATGAAATGTGCGTCTTCACGTGTGCGCATCTAACCCACGCAAAAATGTGCAAAATGCGCTGGCCGAAAATGCATGCTAGGAATCCAGCCTAATTATGTTATCATAATATAAAATATCATTATGGTTTTTATTATTAGTGCTCCTGTAACGTTTACCCTCAGAACTGCTCCCTAGTAGTGTACTGACACTGCGTGTCCTTGATAGTTCATGTGACAACAGGTATTGTCACAGTTGACACTGTAAGCTGCTACAGAAAGAGATAGCTGGTGGGCTCCAAAGTTTTGCTCTGAGGCCCCATGATTTGTATTTACGCCCCTGTCTAGGTGTATAAGGCAGCCCAGCCCTTGTCTTTGTTTCTAACGCTCAGCATTTTCATATCAGTATAGAGTAGGGAAGAGTTAGAACCCCTGCCTCTATTTTTTTTTCTTTTGTCATCCATGTCATTTGGGAGATTTCTCTCCATTTCTTGTCCTGTAGGCACAACAGGAGGTGAAAGGAAATCTCACTAAAGTGAGAGAAGTTCCCTCTTAAACAGTTGTCAAAAGAACAAGTGTCCACAATAAAAGATTTTCCTCTTTTGCTGTTCTGGTGACAGCTATATTTTGAATTTTTCCATCACTTTTAGTCCCGAGGACAATAGTCATCAGGACAAAGAGAGAGGGAGAATCTCCCCAGCAGGAATACAGACAGCAATAAAAACCTAACATGGGATTCTAACCCTTTTGGGTTTAGATGCACTTGTAGAAATGTGTAAGTTTTGGCTGGAGTTCTTTTGTAATATATACTTTCAAGCGCAAAGAGTAAAGTCCTTACCATCGTGTTCTGAATTGTATTGTAATTGTAATGTCTTCCATATATTGTAGAGCGCTGCACAAACTTTTGGAGCTATATAAATCCTGTATAATAATAATACTACTGAGCAGAAAAAAAAGAGAAATAAACAATACAGTGATTACTGTAGCTGGTGAAACTCGGTTCCATTGAGCCACATTTCCAGAACCAACTTAAATAAAGCAAAAAAAGAAAGCAATTAAAATTATACATTAACCACAGCACTGGCGAAATGGCAGTTTACTTATTTTCCGGGAAGACTAAATTGCTTGTTTTGAAGATAATTAACAAAGTAATTATTTTTTTTTAAACAGAAAAAAATAAGTCCTCAAATGATCCATTACAACAGCTAATTAGAACAGCAAATCACTTGTCTAATGTTTCAGGACCAAAGCTAATAGCTACTAAACAAGATTTTAGACACACATTAACCAAATTATGCCCGGGTTCTGCATTTTGCCCTGTATTCAACCAGCAATACTGTCCATCATGCAGCAGTCAGTCATTGTTCGACGTGTGCCCCCCGAAGGTCACATGGAACAGCCTGTTGGATAATAGCTGTGGTCCTGATTTTCCTGTTTCACCAATATCCCCCAAGGCACCTGAAGGTTACAGTGTCCTAGCACCGTTACCGGCCTATGCTGCTCACTTTGGAGCTGGAGATCTCTGTCAACAGATCAGCAGTTTGCAACCTGTACTCAAATTATGCTTTTCTCTGACGATAATTGCTGTGCTTAGAGTAAGCTGTCAGAGAAAGTGAATCAGAAACGAGAAGATAGTGATATGAGGATGTGAAGCAGAAAACAGCCGAGGATATGGCCTCCGTATAGAAATTAAAGATGCTCTGATAGTACAGACAGCTTTTGATGTTTTTTTATAGTAGTTATTTTTAGATATATTTTTAGGGCATGATATGCAGAATATGCAAAATGTTATTTTTTGATGTTTAAAGTGCAACTAAAGCCAAAACTTTTTTAGTTTTGGATAAAGTGGAGAGGGATTTTAATATTTGTCAGGTTTTTATTGCTGTCTGTGTCCCTGTTAAGGAGATTAGCCCTCTCTATTTGTCCTGGTGACCCTTTTCACTGATCAGTTATCCAGTATTCAACTAACCAGAACTCTCATCTAACCAGAAAAAAAATGCCCTGTGTACTCACTGTTTTGTTGATTTGCAGAATGTGTTGTCCTGGAAACAATTGTGTGCCTATTTGTCTTAATTTGCTTTTGATTACTGCATTTCAATATTAATATGAAGTCAATACAGAGCTTGTTATGATATGGTTTAGTATGGAGTATTGCATTAGTTAGACCTGTTTTTAATAGTAACTCTCAAGCAACTTGAATTTATTTATTTATCCGGAATCTACCAATCCCCGTGGATGCCGGATAAGGGGGTGTTTACTGTATTGGGTTGTCATCAGAACAGAAATAGATGGGAAATTTTCAAATGGGGACACTATTTCTGGTGATCCTGCTGACGACCAAGGATTTCCCTTACTTTTGAGGGATTTCCCCTGATTTCTTGTTGTGATTATTCGACAGGTGATGGGGGGAAAAAAAGCTGACAGGGATTATAACCCTCCCTTATGCTATCCAAAACTAAAAAATATTTTTGCTTCAGTTCTACTTTTAAGGCTTAATTGCGGTGCATTAATCACACAGTTCCATGCAATTAATGCCCCCTACTGTGCAATGTATCTACTGCGCATTAACAGTGTGGGATGTGCTTTGCGTTGCCATTTATTCGAATGGCACACCAAACACATCTCCCACCCACAATGTGATCGACCGTGCCACAACGCACAGTACTGCATTACCATGTGTTGCGGTGCAATTGAAAAAAATTGTGTACGCACTACTGTTTTTAATTGCACCTCAATGCACAGTATTGCATGCACTACTTTCATTCGAAACCACAGCGCATTGTATTGTTTCACAGGCCATGACGTCAGTCGATCGCAATTATAGGTGGGCAGTAGGATGCATTAATTACACTGAACTGTGTGGTTAACGCACCGCAATGGTGTGCACAAGCCCTAACTAATGTTGTATTCCATGTTTTATGAAATGCCCAAGGATGCACCTGCCAGATCCTGCAGTCTGTCTGACAGCTGAAGTCCTTTTATCTTCATCTCTTTCTGCACTGATCAATGAAATGCGTTAAAGCATCAGTGCATGATAAAATGTAAACAAACATAGGGGTCTATTCACAAAGCTGCCGAGGGCAGCCGAGTGAATGATGGTGCTAGCTGCAGCTGTCAAAGGCAGCTAATTGTGCCTGTATCTGTTTTTACATATTAGTTTCTGAAACAACCCTGAGAGGGGATTTAAAAAAAAATAAAAGTCTACGTTTATTTAAAAAGATGGGCTGATTAGTATGGGAGTACATAAACCATTCTGCGGATTTAAGGTAAACACTCAGACATCATCTTCAATTATATCAAAAAAATTGGCTCCTTAACAATTACAGGGTTATTCACAAAAGGGTGAAGAGTTTGGAGAAGGCAGGAGAAGTGAACAATCTAGGACAACATAGATGATTTGGAAATATTCTCCAATTCAGCTCACTTTCTAGATAAGCTATGTTGTCCTAGATTGTTCACTTCTCCTGCCTTCACCAAACTCTTCACCCTTTTGTGAATAACCCTGATAGTGTTTGCTTCGCTTCTTCTCATCCATTTTACAACATTTTACAACATTTACAACATTTAAAAATGTCCCCGGATTTTATTTTTAAAAAATGTGTCACCTTACCTTAGCCTGGTGGTCAGTGGGGGCTTCCTGGACCCTGGTTGTGGGGGGGGCTTCCTGGACCCTGGTCCCCATCAGACGAGGCTCTGTGTGGGCGGCCGCTCACTCCTCTGAGGCCCCAGCAGGCGACCCTCTACAGTGCCTGATTGGAGGGCCGCGTCTGCCTGATCCAGCCAGCCCGCCACCTAACCTCCCCTTCCCCCCAGTGACAGTACATCCCTCCCTGGCCAGCTCACAAGACACTGTATAAATTGTCAGCGCTATACAAATACCAATAATAAATAATTAGGACACAGAAGCAGTGCCCACGACTAACAGGGCTAACCAATCCCCCAAAATGTGTTGGCTATGTTTTATGTCATACACTAATAAAGTGAATGATAACATGTTTACCTGGCTTGAGTTTCCAAGAGTTTCTATTCACTCACAGCGGTTCTTACCTACCGCTTCAGTTTTATTAGTAATTGGCAGCGATAGTAGGTGTTTGTATGAGAAATAAGGTAAAAGTTTATGGCTAAGATACAATTACAAAGCTGGAGAAAAAAAGCATTTTTTTTAGGCTCAGTGTTGGGGTTTCCACTAAGAGAGCCTGAGAGGCAGTATCTTTGTTATGCTTTTTGCACACTGTGGTCTACCAGTACGAAAGACCTATTGCTTTATATATCACAGCCTACTACTAGATTTCCCCTTTGGCTTTAATGATTTTTAAGCTAGAACCTTGACTGTGTGACCTTATGCTAATGTTTGTGTCAATGCTGGGTCACTCACAACACTAACCAAGGGTTTTTAGAGCCTAACAAGCTAAGATAAAGTCTATAAGGAAACCTTTCACTACATATTAGGCACAACGCATTGACAATTCTGCATTGCAGTACAATTGATATGCGGTATCATTATCCAGAGAAAATAACAATTTGAAGTGAATGAACTAGCATTTGTAATACCAGTCACACACAATGTGAAACTATAGAATCTGGTTACATTTAACAATATGTGACTATGTGTGTGACTGCTGAACTAAAATGTCTGCTTTTCAGCAAGTTACAACTATGACAAATGGCATTGTTGCACTGCATAGGTATGCGTATTTATAAGCATGTATAATTGGTCACATTAACGGGTTAGAAGAGATGGTAACAATATGTCATTTTAAATTAGAAAAAAATTGTATGAATGTGTACAAATGAAAACGCATGAAGGGCAAGCAAGAATAGCTGAACTCATTAAGTATGCATGAGTGAGCATTATTTATTTAGGTGACATTCTTTGATTGGTTCACAGCCTTTTTTTTAATTCATAGACTGTACCAATATGTTATTATTTATAACTGATTGCTTTGAATGCCTTAAAGAAGCAAAGCACGTACCTGTAAAGAAGAGACTAAATACTTACACCCTCTGCTGTTTATGCCAGAGAACCCTTTCCAATTGCTGAGAAATGGTCCCCTAAAGTGCACTAGGAAACAAACACTTCCTGGAGTGTCAATCTCCGTGGACCCTCGCAGCTCTTGCTGACTTTCATGTCACTACTGTGTGACTGTCACATACCTTAGGGGCGCTTGAAGTGAGGAGGGGAGCTTGAAGTGAGGAGGGGAGCTTGAAGTGAGGAGGGCAACCTCTCTTGCAACTCAAGTTCTAAAACCCCAGGGTTGAGGAACAGGTGTATCAGGGCTCAGAGGGGCACGAGCTCCGGATGACTTGCTGCAGCTAGAAGATGCTAGTCATGGAGTTGAACTTCAGACAGGAAGTAAATGCAGGAGACGCACACCAGTGGAAGCAGTGTAGAAAAAGCCATTGTCAGATGCAAGCCAGGTAGACAACATGTAGTCAGTGAGGTACCAAATCATCAGACAGGATACAGGCCGAGGTCAGGAATGTGCAGACTAACACAGTACAAAGCAGCGGGCAAGAACAAGGTCAAGGGACAAGCCATGGTCGGAGGGATCCAGAGAAGCAGAAGAGTAGACAAGCAAGCTGGGTCGTTATAAGGAAAGCAACTTCATGGTTTCAGGATCCGAGTATACAGGGAGGTTGTCGATCACTCAGTACAGAGAGCAAGAATTCACCACCAAAAAAGCCCATCTGGCACCACAATGTGCAGTGCATGTGCACGCACACCCGTGCACATGTCGGGGAAAGCGCTTGCATCTACTCAGCGGTGCGCAGCTGGGCCTGATTCTATGAACCAGACCAGGCACACGCCCATGCACAGAGCTCCTGCAAAACGCTTCTTGACAGTCTTGTAATGACATGGAAGGGAGCAGGAGGAACATGTTAGAGCTATGGGGTGAGTTTGACACTCCCGGAAGTGTTGGTTTCATAGAGGACTTTGGCGGACCATTTCTCAGCAATGAAACAGCGTTCTGAGGCAGGGGCATCAGCCATGTAAGTATTCAGTCTCTTCTTTACAGTTATGTTCTTTGCTCATGTGGTTTATTCATGTGACAAGGGCTTTTTCAAATATTCTGCCCTACTACTCAAGTGCTTTATGCTGGCATAGATATAATGGCCACAAGCCTCTGCACAAGAGTCCTCACATAGACTTGTAGTGCTGAGGAAGAGGAAGTTTGCCTGACCAGGTCTATTAGTTTACAGCGTGCCCTGGGTAGTGTGGATAAGCTCCAGTGCCTTTTGCACTGTCTGCTACAAAAGGAACGTGGTGGTAAAACAATAAAAATGGCTTTTGTTAGCAATGTTTATCTGACTTATTTCTATATCTGTCACTTCAATTGGGAATCGATTCTCAAATAAACATCTGTTCACACTAGCTCATACGCAGTATTAAGGGCAAGCTAGTGTGTTGTGGCAGCTTCGGCAATGTGTGTGTTGTATCTCACACTGCCAGAGCTGTCACTATTTAAATTTTTTTACACTGTACATATACAGTGTGTATGTACTAAATGTTTAACTGTTCTGTCCCAACTGTCGCTTTATGCATTGACATTTTGCTTAATCTAGTGTCACAATATGGTCATATGCAGGTACCACAGAGCGGGTACTGGGTGACACCTCGCCGTGATGTCATCATGCACGCGCGTGATGACGCCGCGCGCTGCTACCACTGTTTCTTGCCAGCAGCCATCTTGCCAGGTTCTGCATCTTTGCGTGTATGTGTGCGTATCGCCATGTGCGCTGACGTGTAATTCGTGCTCTGGTGCCCTTAGGGCTATTTAGGCTGTGACTTCCAGTCCTCCTGTGCTGTCTGATTGTCAGCTACACCCATGTTTCTGAGTTCCTCTATTCTGACCTGCCTACCTGTTACTGACCCGGCTTGTCTTGACCTACCGCTGCTCTTCCCTGTTCCTGAGATGTTGGCTTGCTTTTGACCACCACTTCTGCCTAACACCTTGTACCGCATTGCCTGCACTTAAGTTCATTTAAGGCTCTGATTTGACTTTAAGCCCTAATGACGGGGGAGAGGTTTTACTCCTGGAACACACTGGCTATTGTGTATGTGGACCATTATAGTGTTTTCGACTCAGTCTGTCGCTCCTTCCGATTGTTTATGCTGTAAGTAACTTTCTGGGTACCAATTGGGACATAGTCCTGATTCATGTGAATTGACTTACCAGAGCAAGTGAGCTCTTCGAATGATGATGTTCTATTCACTGCTTTGTACAAATAGGTGTTGAAATCTGTCCCATTGTTACTCTCCAAGAAGATATGGAAGTTGAATCCAACGTAATTTTACTTCTCAAGTACAGTACAAAGTATGTTTTTCAAGTCTTTTGAAGCGTAAAAGGACAATGCCTTTCCCAGCCTAGTGTCTGATATGAAGTTAGCAACTATACAGAGAATACAATAAATAGCTCTAAACAATAGGGGGGGGGGAGGGGATATAGCAAAGACAAATAACTAGTTGTTGTGGAGATCAACTACTACGAGGTGTCAGCACCAACATAAAACCAAAATATACTATAGGCGAGGCACAACATTAACTGGTTAGTATTGTTTTACAGTATTAGCGATTTTAACTAGTAAACATTTCTCCTTTAATGTGTCGGTCTTCTCAAAAGGCATATTTTAGGTATTGGATGGAGCCTGGTGGGCTGTGTCTTGGAAATCTGGGTGTTCCTGCCTACCTTTGAGTTTTTTAGCACCTCTTGTTGCATTTACCATAGTGTAAAATAAATAAAAAACCCTCATAATAGCCACAGCAGGTATGCATACCCAGGAGCCCAAACTTAAATGTCCCACTGATAGAGTGCCAGAAAAATAAAAGAAATTGTCAGGTGGCTTAATTCTCCATTATCTACCAACAAGCTCATCTTCAGAAAAGGCTAGTTGTTTGGCTGTCATGTTGACCCTCCTGCATCAATAATTTGAGTCACTGACCTGGAAAAAGTATTTAGATGAGGATAAGGATGCTTCAACATTATCAACAACTTATTACAGAAACGGTGGCTGTTTTATAACCATATCTGCAGTAAATTGCTCAGTAACACCTGCAGCATGTGTTGTTCTGGGTTTATTGCAGACCTTATATACATGCAGCCTTGCGTAGATTTTGATTGGGTGCTGTCAACCAAAGGAGCACAGGAGCTATATTGGTACTTGCTAAAGGCAGCAGCTGACCTGGGGCTGTATGCTGGCAGTGCATAGTAAATATCAAAGAATGCAAAAAATATAGCTTATTCTCAGATTAGTTTTCCACTTCCACCACACTTTGTTTTTCTCTCTGAGCTATAAAAATGCTGGTACATTTCTGAAAATAACTGATTTGTCATGAATAGTCTATTAAGCCAGTACATTTCCAGCAGTCAACATGACTAACGCTTGACATGTGGTTTAATATGTCATTCCTGTGAGTGACAATTTTTTCACTAAATAATACAAGATGTTGGAAGATTGAAAAAATAATAATAATAGTAATAAAAAATAATAATAATATAAAAAATATGTTGTTTTGCACACTGCAGGAAAGTCAATATCCAAACCTAATGATACTGTTGGCTGTTCAATCACATGTAAGCATGTAACATGTGCCCAGCTTCTTCCTAGCTACTTAGAGCCTTTTGGTTGTGTAAAATCTGGTGCAGTACGAACTACACAGCAAATGACATATCGTTCATGCTTCAAAGGGGCCTAACAAGGCAATTTATTGTGTATCTTATTTATCACTGTATAAGTATTATGTAGTCATGTTATAGGCTACATTCCACATTAAATTATCTGCTCTACCTTTTATTCACTGCTTTGTGAAACATATTAAATGAGAACTTGGAAACTTATATGTATGGTATGTCAATGTTTGTATTCAATCTTTTTTAAACACTGTACAGTAACACCTTGGTTTACGAGCATAATTCGTTCCGGAAGCATGCTTGTAATGCAGAGCGCTTGTATATCAAAGCAAATTTCCCCATAGGAAATAATGGAAACTCAGATGATTTGTTCCACAGCCCAAAAATATTCATATAAAAATTATTACAATACTGTACTGTAATATAATAATGTACAAAATATAAAGAAAAATAAACCAATTACCAGTACCTTCGTGGCTGGTGTAAGGGAGACAAGAGAGAGGAGGATTATAGTGTAGGACGACTTTCACTATCACTAACAGAATCACTGCTATCTCTTGGCTCAATGGAATCTTTTTCATTTCGTGAAATCTTAACAAGGAATATATCCAATGACACTTGATTTTGCCTCAGTTTGAGGATTTCGCGGAAATGTGACATTGCATTGTCGTTAAACAGACTCATCGCTCGCAATGCTATAGCCTTATTCGGTGGTGCTTTTCTTATTGCAAGACATTGCTTGTATATCAAGGCAACATTTTTCAGAAATGCTTGTCTTGCAAAACACTCTCAAACCAAGTTACTTGTAAACCAAGGTATTACTGTATATACAATAAATGCTAGACATTCCGGCAAGGTTTATTGCCGGCAGTATTTTGTGTTTACATTGATAAAATTGCCTAAATTATCTTAGCAGTTGTATGTAAACAAGGCATCTTATCCCATATGTTTAATCAGTACATATATGTTGTTTACTATGTAAGCAAACATTTTAGTGGCAGGTAAGATCATTCTACTCCATGATTCTAATGTTGATAATGGAATGCTGTCAAAGAGTGAGCATATCTCAACCACAATATTGTCTCCAGGGAAGAAAAGTATTAGTTGTTATTGTTCATGTAGTAGCAGAATCATATTTTTGAGTCTATTGAGTAAAACTACCTAAAAGCGTCATACCTCAGTCATTGCAGAGTCTTCAGAATGTGTAGGTTAAAGTTTTTAGATTGTAAGCCCTCACGGGCAGGGCCCTCCTTACCACCTTGTCTTGAAATGCATTGTGATTGTAATGTCTTCCTTATATGGTACAGCGCTGCGGAAACTGTTGGCGCTATATAAATCCTGTATAATAATAATATAATAATAATAACTGAAGGCAGAACTATTTTTGTTAGACTTGGTAGATTTGGTATCTGTCATATTCCTGATCACCAGTATCACCCGGAATTAAAATGAGGGGTAAATGTAAATGCCACCAGAACAGAAAGAGTGCGGAAATCTTCCAATGAGCACACTCGTTTCTGTGACAATGGTCTAAGGGGAGGGGATTTCCCTCACATTGAAAACATACGGTATCATCCCCCAGTTGAGCCTATAGGACAGGAAGTAAAGACACATCTCCCTAATGAGAAATAGTTAGCAAAAATAGCTGTTTTAACCTTCCTCTACTTTAGCCAAAATAAAAAACAAGTTTTGGCTTTAGACATACTTTAACCTGGGCAAGAGGGGACACTGGAAATGTATTTAAAAAAAATAATTCTCTTGAGAAACAAATAACTATTAAATGATCATTATTGTAGAAAATATTGCATTCTTCTAACTGTATGTGGTTAATACATGTGATGATATTATCCCATATATCCATTTTTATTTTATTATATAGATTGACAATTCAACACCACCAGTGGTGCATGAGATGTAGAAGCATCCCTGACAGTGTTATATTTTTTCCCACCCAACATCACTTTTGCTAGACATCTTGGTTTGCATATAATTCTGACAATCAAAATAAGGTAATAGAGGCATCTAAATAAAAAAAAAATGTTTTACTGAATATCATTACAAGTTTTAATTGCATGCAACTTGCAAAATACAATTCCAAGCAGAAACGAGCAAAGGACTCCTTCAAACCTTTAAGCAGAATACATTGGTCAAAAGTAACTGCTTTGGGAGATTATTAAATTGGTGGCTCAAATTCTGCTTTAATGCTGGAATGTGAGGGGAAACAAACAATCATGGGGATTCTCCAAATCCATCCTGGAGATTCAGGCTGATCTATAAGCTTACTAGGTCTCTGGGCTGCCAGGAGTTCCTTCCAGTTTAGACACCAATTGGCTGATTGGAGCGGTGACATCAACAATACTACTCCAGTCACACAATGGCTGAACCGACAAGCAGACTCTGCAGAGGAGGAGACAGTATAGAGGGACTTTAAGGACCTCCTCCAACTACTTCCTCTGGCCACTGAGAGGACTTGTGTGGCCAGAAAGAGCTAGAACCTACATCCTGCTGCTGAAGTACTAGAGCAGAGGTTAGGGGAGGTTGTTTTGTTTTGCTGCTATGGCCCAATAATTGTCACCTTATTGTTAGAACTGCCTGTTTGTTCACATACATATTGGTATGAGTGCTTGTTTGTTGTCCATGTATTGTAGCAATTGCACGTCTGTTGCCCATGACTACCCCTTTGTTGCCCATTTAATACCATAATTGCCCATTTGTTGACCATGTATTGTTACAATTCATAGTGTGTTACCCACATGTTTTACCTACCTACTGTTACAATTGCCAATGTATTATCACAATTACCAATATGTTACCAACATATTATCAGAATTTCTAGTGCTACATGATTCTCAGTGTTGCGCATATATTGCCACAAGTGTCTGTGTGTTGCCTGGTTATTGTCAAATTTGTCATTGTATTACCATAATTTAGTGCTATGGTATAATCTATGTGAGGTATGTGACCAAGTCAGCATTCATTGTTTTGTCCACACACTGGGGGTTTCAGCTGCCTTTGTGATTTGCTGGGCTTTTGGTGTGTTCTTGCACATCTAAGGAGGAAAAGGCTGCCTCCTGGCATACCTGCACCCAATTTGTCCTTTGCTATATATGATCCAAGATGGAGGCTGTCAAAGATTCGAGTTAGGACCACACTACACAGAGGAGGCTTGAGGAGGCAGTGTGGATTCCACATATTTTGCAAAAGTTGTGCAACTAAAAACTCTGTTTTTAACCCTAATAGTTAGTGTATTTTTTTTTTGCAGAATAGCTGGTAAGTGTGCAAGTACATTTTTGTTTTTGTATTGTGTAAAGCCCTTCCATGTGCACCTTATTTTAGAGCTAGTTATAAATTGATTAGTGCATTTGCCATATTTGTTTCACTTGTTGGCCTTATAAACCTGTCTCATCTCCATGCACCATCAGTACAAGAAGCAAAGGGCCACACACCAATGAAGTAACTTCAAAAAAAACTGTGTAAAGCCCTTCCATGTGCACCCTAATTTAAAAGCTAGTTAAAAATTGAGTGTGGTTGCCATTTGTTTCACTTTTTGGCATTGTACCATAGCAGTGCCAATTTTGATGTCTGGACTTGTATGTCAGACCCCCAGTGATGTATTCTACCAATCCCTGTAGGTCATAGTCTATAGTCTCACTCTTAGCTGCTGTCATCTTTCTCTCCACTGAGAAAATTGTTACAGCTGTTGTCTGTCCATTATCGCTCTTAAAAAACTGTAAATTGTATTTTCTGCAGGTATGACTTGTTCCTTGTGTTGACCTTCAGAAAATTAATTATTGCTGACAGAATGGCCTTTTCAGCATAAAAAAAATAACTAATCTCTTCTATGATATCACAACATGAAGATTTAATGTAGTGGAAACATTTAGGTCACAAAGTGCACTTATCCTAGCATTGTTCCAAATGTACAGGGGGTGCAATTGTACCCAAGTCAAACCCCCTTACCAGCTATGTGATCACATTCTGTAGTGTACAGTGTAAAGTAGAACTTACAACACTTCTTGAAATGTTATAAATGGAAATCTAGATATTTAATGGAATTATTACGTAAAATCTATACTTTATTATATAAAAAGGTTATAGAAAACTGTGGGCTGTGTCCACATTTGCACCAGGCCTCTGTACACTAATTTGCTCCATTAACATTTCACTAAACATGATTTTATTGTAGCTTTGCTGTTATCTTTAGGAAGAAGTAATCAATTAATGTGCTGGTCAGGAGTGGCTATTATAGCTTCAGGAGATCTCAATCTGACAGATAAGGAGAGGCAAATGTTGACCATGGTAGTCCCAAAGCTTCAGAGCACATTAATAAAATGGCCAATGGCCTGTAATTAGCTTATAATTTGCAGTATAACTCCATTAACTTCATATTATATTTCCTACAATAAATGTATTATTGCTCTTTTGCAAGCTGGCACTTTTTAGTGCAGCCAGAACAGTGAACGATAAAAATATGTAAATGTTGTTAGCTGATCTAAAAACAGGAATTTTAGCTTTATTTGTCCTTTAAATAGCCTTGTCCTTACTCTGTTATAACAGATGTCAGCCAAGCAGGAGGCCACTTGTGCCAAGAAAACAACCACCAAATTCAATCTGAAGATATTTTTGTCAGTGAATGATATTTTCCCCTGTATATTATGAGAGCTTTGCTCTGAAAAGTGCAGTGTCACCAATAACTGACTCTGGGTATGCTATAACAATGTTTAATATTTTTTCTGTGCCTTTTTAATTACTTTACAGTTTTTTACACTTAATAATAATACAAAAATGATTTACTATACTGTATTTCTATGTTGAACTTTTTTTCTGCTTAACTGTCAAATGGGCTGACATGTCCCATATCAGACAATTATACAGTAGTTATGGAGAGAAAGCCGTTTTTTTTTTGGAACAGTCAGATGATAACTTGGTTGTCTTATCATTCTCAGGAGGGTGAAATCCCTACACTAAGATGCCACATGACTGTCCGTCAGCTTACCCATGAGACAGGTCCTCTTTCACAAGAACCCTCCTTCTCACCTGGCTTCCGGTGCTAAGTACTGCATTGAACCTGGAGGTGCTCAAAAGTAAACATGTCCAGGTTCGCTAATCAGCCAATCAGGACGTGGCTGCATGGTGCATTGGGAAGCTGTATGCTCATGTAGGGGTAAATGGAAATAGCGACACTGAAATAAGTGGCATTTCACTGTTCACAGAGAATGTACAAAGCCACCCGAATTATGATTTCTAAATTTTACAGAGGGTGGTCACACAATTTAATTGAAACATGCAGCTGAGCTGTTTTAACCCTTTAATTGTTATAACATTTCTTGTATGTCATTGTCTACCACAGAAAGGGACAGCAAAAAAGTATTGGATACATCACTGGCATTCAATTTGTTGATGCAAAACATCAAAAGATCTGTGAAGCTAGATAGTTAGTGATACAATCTCATGTGAAAATTTGTTTGGCATTAAAACAAAGGATCACACATTATTAAGTTGTTCTTCTCCTCATCACACTAAACAATATGTATTTCATGAAATAAATAGCTAATCTATCTTTGCACAGTCCCACAGAGTGGGACTGTGCAAACTTGAGAGGAGGTTTTAAATGTAAAAGATATGTTTAAAAACAGCGTTCTCATATGAGAAAACCTTGGTACCCAAAGTCAACCCTGATGAAAACATCTATCTTCCTTAATATGAAAGCACTCAACTGGACCTATTTAACAATAAAATCAACTTTTAGATGAAAAGTGGGGGAAAGGCGGATCCTCTACAGCAGCAGTGCTGAGCTACTTCCCCTCTTCTGTTACAACACAGCAGTACACTCGCTCAGCACAACAGCTTTTTAGCAGACGCCTAGTATTTTTATCAATGAGTATTAGGTGTTTTCTAATTGGATGAGCGGTGGTGATGTCAGCCAGGCAAGTAGCATTTTTAAAGCATGTCAGCAGTGGCAGCTGCCACAGTTCTTTCAATATAGGTTTACTTGGAATGTTTATTTGTAAAATAAAGATGATATATAAATATAAAACAAATATATAGACATACATTTAAAAACTTTAACTCTAAAATACATTAAAATATTTTAAAACGCCATTATAGCGTATCTTTAGTTTAAGGAGAACCCTACTGAAGTGTTTGGACAGAGGAGGATGAGGTATGGCAGGAGTGTATATATCACTTCCATTCCCTCATTGCCACAATCTTCGGATTTGGTGTTCTACTTTAAATCTTCTCACAGCCAGTGCTACCTATATAGAAGAAGATTTCTTATGTGAACTTCCTATGCTACTCAGCTAAATCTAGAAGTGAGAATGCTCTACAAATGTTATTTAGCCAACATACGTGGGGTGGATGATTTCATCCCCTAAGTGAGGAAGTATTCTGTAAAGCACCGCACATAGTAAACAGGAAACAAAACGTCTACTATAAAAGGGAACCTGTCATTAACACAGGACTGAAAGGAGTATGCAGCAAAAAATCCAAAAACGAATACAAGGAAAACAGTGCCAAGTTCATATTTATATGACAAATATATGCCTCCGGCAGAAGTAAGTAGGGAGTCCTTTTATTTCATCAAAAGAAGATATGAAGCATAGTTAAATTCTCTTGGTGGATTCTGTTCTGTATGGTCGGGATGTGATCCAGTGTAACTGGTAAATAAACCAAAGATTATGTTTTGTTTTTCCAAGAAATTATTCATGAATATTCTCTGCACGGGGTACTGCAAAGCCAACTAAAATACCTTGTCAAAAGAAATTGTTTTAAGTCTCAAGCGTGATAACGTTTCTTTCAAAGGTACATTTCTTTTTCAGTAGTTCAAGTCATCAGTCCCTGAAGGGAAAGTCTCATAACCTCTAGTTAACATTGGCGCATACCAATTGCACATCTTCTGTGACTCAGATGTTCAGAAATAGCGTGCACTTTTTTATCAACTTCACATGGACTTATTTAATCATATAGTACAAGTATCAGTGCTGTGCAGTAACCAAATAGTTAGATTTCCATTTTCACTTGACTCCCTAATAGTTGCTATAAGTTAACTCACAATTCACAACTATACCCAAGCAGGGACGACAAGTTAAATTACAGATGAAAGCATAGGACTGTTCCTATACTTAAAGCCTCTAAAATGTAAAACATGCTTAGATGTGGATAAGTAAATGTTAGTACTTAGGTTAGTTTGAGGATAGAGTTTGGTTCAAAAGTTAAAGGTTATAACTTAGCGGGTTAAGTATTGGGTAAATTGTTTTGAGAGTTAGGGTTGATATAAACGTTTAGCTTAGGTTGTTGGGATGAGTTTAAAGTAAACCTTTGCCTAGACCAGTGGTTCTCAACCTGTGTAACCTCAGGACCCACAATTGTCCTTGGTCATTAAGTCATGACCCAAGTCGCACCGCATTGAGGTACTGCACGTTCCGGAGCGGGTGATCGAACTGTGGGTGGGAGGTGCATTTGGGGTGCCATTCAAATGAATGGCAATGCAACACACCTCCCGCACCAAAAAGCGTGGTAGGTGCGATTGCGTGGTAAGGTGTGCTGATTGCATGGGACTGTGCCATTAATGCAGCACTGCACTAGTGTGAACTGGCCCTAAAAAACACTGACAGACACACACAACCACGGACACAATCTCACACACTCACAGACATTCTCACACACACATACACAATCCAGAAAAAATCAATTTTTTGTTTTTTTTTAAAGATCCATCCAGTCTCCCTATCTTACAAGAACTGTAGGAATTCTCAGCCTGGGGTCCATTGTGGGCTGTGATGGCGCTCCATCCATATGTGCATTGCTTGTAGAGTTCCTTGCGTGCCCTGTGGCGGTGCCTTGCAGCCATAGCCCCATCCCACCCCACCCCACCCCACCTCAAGCTGACACTTGGAACCAGGCAGCATATTTTGAATGGCTGCTTGGTGTGAGAACTGACAGTGCTGCCCTAGGGGGATTCTGAGGAGCCTCTCACCTAGAAAAGTGGAAGGCATGCGGTGACCAACTGAACACGGGGTCACGACCCACTTTTGGGTCACATCCCACAAGTTGAGAACCAAGGGTCTAGAGTCTAGACTATGCACATTATTTACACACAGTACTCTGAACAAGCAGTAAAAGCACTTTAAAACAAATATGCACTGACCTCTGAGCTATAGGCGCTGATATAGGCAAATTCATCTTCAAAATTCACAAACGTTCCTCTCCCTTTACTTTACCAACAGGTGCTGTAGGCCATTAGAAGCCAACTGAAATCAACTTCAGAGTGTCTGTTGTGATCTTTAAGAATGAATTAGTTGACAGTGCATGCAGCTACATAGGTGAAGGTTTGATTATGCTAGATTCACACCATTGCCTTGCAGTAACACGCAGTAATGAACACTATGCACGTTGGTACATTGCGGTGCCATTCATTTTTAAATGGCACCAGGGCTGGCCTTAGGCCTTTAGGCGCCCTGTGCGTGAAAGCTCTACATAGCCTCTCAGTGACCACACCCCTCAGTAACCATACCCCTCAGTGGCCACACCCATTTCCCCCAATATCCGCACCCTTTAAAGACTCCCACTTTGTTAAGCCCCAAAGAAACATTAAAAAGTATGATAAAAATAAAACTTTTATTCAAAGGTATTAAACTTGTAGGCACAATATACGTATTCTTATTAAATAAAAAAGGCAAACAAGTGGTAAACAATAAATGTCAAACTAAGTAAGCGCATCTAAAAATAAAAAACAGAACACAAAACCTAGACTACATGTTAAATGAATGAATTACTATTTGCACGAATATACAAAAAATGTATTCAGGCACATAATAATTTGTTTGAGAATGTGCAGCGGCCATGTTGGCCACCAGTGCGCTCTGCGAATGCGTGCCACCATCTTGGAGGCGGGGAGCATGATGTCACATGACGCCATGCGTGCGTGGCGTCAAGTGGCGTCACACGCCGATATAGGTGCGGCCATCTTGGTGTATACCTAGATATACACCAAGATGGCGGTGTAATATGACGCCATGCGCCCTGCCTCCAGAACACGCCAGTGGCTGAATCCAAAATAGCATAAAAAATTTGTTTTGTTTGATGAAACGAATGAAAACGTTTTTAGTCTGAAATGAATTTTTAGTCGTTGCACATGTCTAAAAATATGTGTGTGTGTGTGTGTGTTTGTGTGTGTGTGTGTGTGTGTGTGTGG
>NW_017306481.1:1443144-1502600 GCF_000935625.1 Nanorana parkeri
GGTTGTCTTGGCGTGGTTGGGGGGGGGGGGGGGTCATTTTCACTTTTTTAAATAATGTTTAAAATTATTATTTTTTCTATTATTATTTTTATTGTATTTTATTTTTTTTACTGTTGGGGGCTTTGGGGAAATATCCCTGACATTTCCATTTTAAAAGAAAAAAGAAATTGAGGACACAAAGTCCTCAATTTCTTTTTCTGCAGCCTCAGCACTCGATGAATGGGAAAAACATTTACTATCACCAGTTTATGAATGGGGAGGCACCTCTGTAGTGAGTTCTTCTCCCCATTGAGAAATTCATTCATAACTGGGGACACATAGTACATCAGACGATCACTCCAGCATTTGTTCCGTGCACACAGAGGATCGGTAAATGTCATAGATATTTACTGATCCTCCGCTCGGCCACGCACACAGCCACTGTCATCCTGAAACTGACAGGATGACAGCGACTGCTCTCTCTTCCCGCTCGGCCGTCCTGAAAGCTGCGGCTTCTCTCCTCCTCACCGCTGGACATCCGACATGACAGCGCTCCCTCCAGCGCCCCCCTGCAGGCTTCAGCAGACTGTTTCTCCTCGGAACCGAGGACACCGCTGAAGCGGGCGGGGCGGGCTGAGGAGGGAGCGCTGTCATGTCGGATGGCCAGCGGTGAGGAGGAGAGAAGCCACCCCAAGGACAAGCTGTGTGGGCAGCCTGGCACCCTTGTTGCCATGGCGCCCTGTGCGGCCGCACACCTCGCAAACCCCAAAGGCCGGCCCTGAATGGCACCCTAATACACCTCATAGCGCATTACAACAAACGGAAACACACTACTGTGAGTTGCAGTGCACTGCATTAGGAAAAAAGCATAGCTAAAATGTTCTGTCCATTCTGGTGCGTTGGCAGCCCATTTAAAATCCAGAGCAGAAGAAAAATGCATATGCAACATACAGAGCATTAACACAAGATTGGACAGGAATGAATTGGCCCTAAAAGCTTATACTGTTTAAGAATATGTTAAAACTTTAGGCTGACTTTGCACATATGTGTTACATATGCAGTTACCTCAATGCACAGTAATGCACTACAATGCATTCCATCAGAAAAGTAGTGCACGTGCCTCTTCTGTTCCTTTATGTTTCATTGAAGCAACACAATGCACCTTAACGCATATGACATGTGCATCAGACTGGAAAAGTCAAAATGGCCCTAAATGTCTAAAGTGAGGAAACAGGCTTTAACTCTATAGGTTATGTTTCAAGACTAGGTTAGGTCGCAGCATGTCAGTTACCTTAGTGTGGGGCTGCTGCATTTCCTTTGACAGTCCCAGACCCTCCCACAACCCCACATAGTATACAACAGATTAAGAATTGTCATACTTCAGAAAATTGTTCCCTACAGTTCTGATTATGGAGACTTTCTTTAAAAATATTTAAGATATTATTTTCAGTTTAACAGCAATTCTGCAAGAATGAATGATTGGTTTGGGTGATGTTGACTTTTAAATTAAACCATATATTGTTGATAATTTTTTCCACAAGCTAACCGCAATTATATCAACCAGTCAGAACTACACTGCAGATCTCTGCTAAGTCTCTACTCATGCAGAAAATTTAGAGGAAAGAACAATAGTGCTATAGAACAGTGCCCGGTTTCTCCATGAACTCATAAGTCATAGTAACCTTGGCTGTCAGTAGTTATTAATTCACATGGCAAAGGGACCATGTGAAGTCTGAGTATAATTACAAAGCGGGTGGTATAAAGGAAAAAGATAACTAACATAAAATGCTTTCATTATGCTTTTTGTAGCGCAAGCATGTTTGAATATCTGAAGATGAAGATAGACCAATCCCTTAAGGGATTGTCCACTTTGTTAAAAAAAATACACATGGGAGATGGCATAGGGTGGTTACCACTACACTGTTGACTCTCAGTTCAAAAGAAGCTTACACACACCTCAAATGCAAGCTAAATACAACCAAAAGTACACTGCCTTTGCCCAGCTACACAAAACCTTATTGTGGAGCAAAGACTGTCCTACCTTCACACCTTAGTTGTGATACGGGGCCCCGCCCCCTCCAATGCCACATTAGCAATTGCAGTGCTCAACCCTGAAATCATCAAGTTAAATAGAAGAAAACTATACTCAAAACATAACTTTCAATCGAGTAATTTCACTACAGTCTAAATAAGTTAGGTATATGCTATTATCATGCAATGTCAACCTATCTGACCTTCACTTCAAGACTCTTTAAATGAAAACCAACAACAAACAAAGTGGAATGGTTATGTAAAGTGAAATTTGATTCCAGTGAGTTCAGCTAGATAACCATTTGGATTTTTGAAACATCATGCTTCATTGATCTAATCTACCAACAGAGAATTCACTACTCAGGTTATCTAACAAGTACAAAGGTGATATTGTTCACTCTCTCAGTCATATTATCTCCAGTTTCCAGAGGAAGAATTACACACCAAAAATATAGGACTAAATGAATGGCCGTCAGTGCCCTTATACTGGATTTGTATGCAAGTTTGCTTTCACTTACATTCAGTTTATGGCTCAATTGATATCTGAGAAGCATCCTGAACATATACAATGACAAAAACCCTCTATATTCTAAGGCAGAAGGATTGACCTCCAGCCATTTACCTATTGTACAACTAGACAGAAATAGCTGGGCAACTAATATTCTCAGCAGGAAGTTAACAAATGCAGTACTTGTAGTTCACTAGCAGGATATCTTTAAGGCCTCCTTTACACATATGTGTTGTGCACATGGTAAAATGTGCATTTTACTGCATATTACTGCAACACAAGGCAATGTACATTGTGTAGCAATGCAGTTTATTTGAACTGGCACCCGGCACCCAACGCACAGTACATTTGGTGTTCACAGACCCACAAGACCATTCAAAGTGGTGCGCTTTGATTTTTGGTCCATAGATGTGCAATGGCAGCCCATTCTAAATAATTTTGCTGCCTTAACACAACACGCATTGATGTGCAAAATACATAGGGCGTTATTCACAAAGCTAGCCGAAGGATCAGCCGTAGCTTCGGCTAGCTTCGGTTGCGGGAGACCTTCGGTTCAGTGAATAGCCCGTACAGTTCCCGTAGGCAGAGGAGCCGAAGGTATATTCTTTGGCTCGACTGAGCTGAAGTGACAGCTGAAGCGGGGCGAACATCAGGACTAAGGCCGGCCAAACGCCTCGCAAATGACAGCTGGGCAGAGCAAGCCATGATCTCACGTCTGGCTACGCCTAGTTGTAATGACAGATCAGCGCCCACAAATTACCAAATGACCCCCGCCCAGTTGTTATTCTTTGGCCGGGACCTGCTAGAAGACTCTAGCAGGTGTCGGCCAATAGGAAACAGTTGGGCGGAGCTAGTTGTCACTGCTAGCTCTGGCCAATTGTTTTTTTTTAATCTTTATTTTTTTTATATCTAACAATTATTTAAATTTTTTAAATCTTTTATTCAACTTTTTTTTACAACTTTTTTCATTGATTTCCTTTTCTTCTTTGTACCACAGAGGAACTGAGCAGAATAGCCGAGCTGAATGCCGCTTGGGGGCATTTGGCTATTCAATCACTGCCGTTCGGCCCCTATGTGAATAGGGCAAACGGCAGCGAGTGAGCTGCTGGAGCTTCGGCTCAGCCGATCCAGATGTTGGATCAGCTGAGTCAAAGTCCTTCTGCACTTCGGCTCAGCCGAACATACAGAGCATGTTCGGCTGACCAAAGTGCAGCCGAAGGCAGCCGATGTACGGCTGAAATCAGCCGTACTGAGCCGTAGTGAATAGCCGAACGTTGTTCGGCTCACATCACTACGGCTCAGTTGCTCACTCAGTTGCCTCCAGCAGCATAGTGAATAACCCAGATAATGATCTGCAATGGAATGGGAAGATGTGAAGGTGCTATAGGTATAACCGTATTCATGAATAAGCAGCACTTTGTAAAGGAATAATTACTTATCTCTCTGGTGGGCAGCAAGTTTAGTCTTTGTTCACTTCAAGATATACTTCCAGATGTGTCAGATACCGTGTATCCCTCCACCCGTTGTCATTCCTCCCGCTGACCGCTATATCACTACAGAACACTGTAGGGACCTAGGGATTGGCAGGAGGAACCACAGCGCCCAATGGGAGAAACCCAGACGTGTTGGATAGCAGAGTGGCATCCTGACTTTTGAAGCAAGCAAAGATTTAACTTGCTACCCACCAAACAGGTAAATATTTCACTGATGCTTTTGCAAAATGTCTTTGATTTAATTTTTAAAGATAGTGACAAGGTTGCTTTAGTTGCATGATTTTTTCGCAAGATCGATATAATCCCATACCAAAAAGGATTGAATGTCACAAAAACATGCTAGCTTCATTATCCCATTAACCTAACACCATGTTTATTTATCTGACTTGCAGCCATCTAACCTCTTCTAATCTTAAACTTTTAATTAAAGTAGACTTAAGGTGATGTTAAGCTTACAAGTGTTTTCAGTCTCTCCCTCCCTGTCTCTCGCTCGCTCGCTTTGAAACTTAATATCATTTAATAGGTTACTGATGCAGAAAATTAAATAATTTATACTGAATAATGATTCTAGCATTTTATTAAGCCTCTGAGTATAATCTGATATAAACTCTGCTGATCTCTAACTTGGTCCAATATTATTACTGTAACACCATATAAATCATAACGGCTTATACAAAGGATCCTAGTCAATCAACACACATTCCTGCAGCACTTACATGTCTGGTACACTGTTAGGATTATTAAATGTAATTTTAGAACGACATGGAAACTACCAACTGTTGTTGCTGCATCTTCGACACTCAATCAGCAGCTGCAAATACAGATTTCACCTGCAAGTAACATCCAATATTATGATCTCTTTTACAGCTGAATGCCAGGCTAATGCTTTAATAGATAAGCACAGTGCAGATAAGGGAACTGTTTTACCTGACACAGGATTTGTATTTCCTTCCATCCAGTGCTGAGATTTACACAGCACTACCAGACACCATGGATCAGCCTCAAACCTCCCAACTGCCCCTCATTTGGTGGGGCTGTCCTTCTTTTAAGACCAAATTCATCTGCCCCTCTTTCCCTTTCAGATGTCTCTTTTTTGGTCCGATGTTAAACTATAAGGTGTCCCTCTTTCTCGTCTAAGAAAGTTGGTAGGTATGGCCAGCCTGATGACCTTACTTTTCTCAGCTGCAGTTTGGAAATAAAGGTAAGTCACCTCCTCCAGCCTGTGACTGGATAGTGATGGAGCAGCTGCAGTCTACTCTTCTTCCCACACTGCTCTCTCCTCCCATCTGCATGTTCCCTGCCAGCATGTGTGCAAGCCTTTCCCAGTCTCCCAGAGTGCTCCTGGGCATTACATTAGAAAAAGCTGATAGATGTCAAGTCAAATTCAGGTACTTACCCTAGCTGCCTTTGAAAATATATTGTATTATTTTCAATAAATATATAACTGCATTAATTAGGCCTTATTCACATGGGCATGCAATATGCATTTATAGGACATTTCTAAACACACATACTGTAAATGCATTGAATGTTATTAAGGGCCCATTTAAATTGTTGCATTGCAAGGCCCTTTTCATATGGGCCGATCAGGAGAGGATCCGTGCACAGATCTTCTCCTGATCACAACGTTACGGATCAGATGTCAACGCTGAAACTGTCGGACCCCATGTCGGTCTATGGGGAATCTGAGGTAAATGGACATGTGTCCGTTTACATCAGATTACCCCCAATCTGGCATGATTCGGTCCGTCGAAACAGAGCACTGTTCCATCTGTTTTTTCTGACACAGCTGAGGCCGGACCTAACTTTTAAAAAAAAATTAAATATTGTATTTTTATTTATTTTTTATCAAATGTATAATTTTTTAATACTTTTTTTAATGTATTTATCTATTTTTATTAAATATTTTTTACTGTTTACTTATTGTTGGGGGCTGCAGGGAAATATTAGGGGTCTAGACAGACCCCTGATATTTCCTTTTTAAAATAGAAAAAGAGAATGAGAGTCCTCAATGTCTTTATCTGCAGCCTCTGTTATGAATGAACGGGAATCCTCTATACTGAGTGTTCCTGTTCATTCATAACTTGTGGAGATAGTATGTTTACTGTGTCCACAATCATGAATGAACAGGAAGTGATGTAGATCACTTTCCATTCATTTATAATTGGGGACACAGTAAACATGCTATGTCCTCAATTATTTACAAACACTCTCCGCTCACAGCGCTGTCCTCCCCCCGCTGGGACACAGAGCAGCGCCCAGCGGGGAGGAGAGAAACCAGGGATGCGCCGCCATTTTCGGGCAAAAAGTGGCAATTTCTGCATTTTGTCAAAGGTGCCATTTTCGGTCGATATGTTTCGGCGGCCGAATTTCAGTGCATCCCTAGTTATAATGAGCAAATCCCCCATCAGTGTTATGATTCCTGAAGAAGAAATAGTCTCCAGGATTTCTTACAGCAACAATGCAATATTTAGGTATTTATATAGCGCTGACAATTTATACAGCTCTTTACATATTATACCTTTACATCGTTCCCTGCCCTCAAGGAGCTTACAATCTAAGGTCCCTATCTCACATACATACTATGACCAGTTTAGACAGGAGCCAATTAACTTACCAGCATAGCTTTGGAGTGTAGGAGAAAACCCAGGGAAGCAGAGGGAGAATATTCAAACTCCATGCAGATAGTGTCCTGAGCAGGATTCGAACCGAGGCCCCAGAGCTGCAAGGTAATATAGACAGGAATTCACCATATGACTACATAGATGGTTAAAACAGATATTGAGGGGCACAGTTTTAACAAAGGTGTGCATTCTAATGGAGCTCTGCATACAGCAGCAGTAATCCCAGGCTCAGCACAAGTAGCAATTGTGTTAGCAAAATGTTATCGTATATGGCTTTGCAAACTTTGCCTGCGCTGAGCCCTAGGATTACATACAAACCCAAGCTCACTCCCTAAAACAATCTGTGCATTTTTATTCAAGATCGTGTGACCCTGTCCATGCAGCAGCCTTCTGATATGGTGATAAAAGAAGACGGGCAGCTGCAGGTCCTAGAAGCAACAACCCAAATGTCAGAGGTTCCACAAAACAAAGAAGATTTATCTGAAATTAGGGCACCTATTGATTTAATAAAAGCAGCTAAAGTAGGTTCAAAAATTCCCTGTCTTCCCCTGTCTGTCCCTCCAATAAGTGCTGGAGGAACAGAGAGAGGAGAGGGGGGCATCCCTGCGGGAAGTGGTGACTGGTAGTTTAGGCTTTCTGCAGCGCTATGTGATCACTCAATTCTCAAGCTATAGAACCGACGTGTAACAGCTGCAGTGTCACACCGGCTCAAACTACTGGGAAGAGTATATTTTACTTCCCAATACTTCTCCTTTAAACTCCAAACTTTCCTTATTACCTAGAAGTATGGAACTCCTCTTACTGCTGAATAATTTTACTCTTCTAAATGTTTTACATGTTGGTCACCTTGTGCTAACAGCTCTGTCTGTTGTGCACTGTCATATCAATCTATCCCAAGATATATTATTGAGGGATAGTTCTTAAAGTAAACCATATTTGGAACAAATAAACTGCTGACGTACAAATATGTAAACATCTGCCAAAAGATTTGTTATTCTGTTGTGCCATTCTTGTGATCCAGACACCCTGCCACAGAGTAGAGCCAGGATGGCTGACTTCACTTTAAGGTTCCATTTGCACATGGCGTTTGCATTTTCCGCACGTTGTCCGCTCGGCACAAAAACGAGCACATTTTAACAAACCCGCAGTTTCCGCACGTTTGCGGCTACTACTATAGCCAGAACGCGCGGAATCCACCCAGAATTCGTTAGTGGTATTATAACAAAGTGGAAGCAACTAGGAACAACAGCAACTCGGCCACAAAGTGGTAGGCCACGTAAAATGACAGAGCGGGGTCAGCGCATGCTGAAGCGCACAGTACGCCAAAGTCGCCAACTGTCTGCAGAGTCAATAGCTACAGACCTCCAAACTTCATGTGGCCTTCAGATTGGCACAACAACAGTGCTTAGAGAGCTTCATGGAATGGGTTTCCATGGCCGACCAGCTGCATCCAAGCCTTACATCACCAAGTGCAATGCAATCTATATATATATTTAAATTATTATTATTATTTTCAAACATTTATATACATTTCATGCAAAAAAATGTCGATGGAGTGCACAGTCCTCAGAATCTGTCACACTAAGAGCAGCAGAGAAGGTCATTGCCACTCAGTTTGTATCTTTTCATTGACTTAAGCGGCCAACCGTGATAATTGGTTTCCTCTTCCAATATTCCCCAAATAATCCTGCTCGTGGGGTCAGTCTGAGTGAGCGCCAACGGGTACACGAAGCTATGCCTGCTGAGGTGTAAAATCTATTATTAAACTTGTTTGTACATGCAGATCAACGGAAAAAGTTAATTGCAAGGCAAACATAAGTCATTAGAAAAAAAAAGCACATAGGAAAAGCAGGGAATTATCAAAACATGCAGATAAAATAAACTAACAGGATCAAGTAATTAAAAGGTAAGGGAAACGGTTGCCTACAGTTATTTGGAGGCTGCTATTATGATCATTAATGAGTATGGCAAAGACAAATACACAACAAGGAGGCATCTGCTCCACATACTTTTCTGATTGAGGGCCTGTTAATACCAAGGGTGCATGTTAATTACACGGTTCCGTGCTATTAATGCATGGTACCATGCAACGCACCTGCCATGTGTTACAGTGCAGTAGGTGCTTTGTGTTGTCATTTATTTGATCGGCCCCCATACATACCTCCTGGCCACAATGTGCTCAGATGCACCACAATGCGTGTTACCTCAATAACGTGCCTTGCGGTGCAATTGAAAAAATTAGTGCATGCATGCAGCTTGTTGCAAGCGCATTGCAGCCAGGAGGTGTATATATAAGTGTGAATGGGACCTTACTTCTCCCTTTCCTAATAAATGACTCTATTGAGTCATTCACTGGCAAGGCTGGCATAAGTAGTGTGTGGTGCACTGATTGCTCACTATTGTTTACATGTCAGCCCTGAATGAGTCATTCAGACGGTGGCAGAGCATACGCAGAATTACTTTGGCCCAGTGGCGGAACTACCGCCGGTGCAGGCGGTGCGGACGCACCAGGGCCTTGGGGCTCTAGGGGGCCCAGCGCCGGATCGGTACCCAGCGGCCAGCGGGCCCCAAGTACTTTATACAGAAATGCTATTGTTATATAAAGTATTGCTGGGATGTGTAGTCCTCTATAGCCTGTGCCATTCTGCATTGCTGTAAATATTAGGGTTGCACCGATAAATCGGCCGCCAAAAGATATCAGCCGGAAATGACACTTTTGGCCAAATGCCAAAAGTGCAATTTTTCTGCTGATACAGCAGCGCATCCGTGCTTTCTTTCCTCCCCGCTGGGCGCTGCTCTGTGTCCCAGCGGGGAGGAGAGAAAGTGACAGCCGGTCGAGCGCTGCGGGAGGAGAGCGCTGTGTTTGTGGGTTTTTTTTGGGTGGGGGGGGGCCAAAAAAAAAATCTTGCACCAGGACCCTTTGTTCCTTAGCTCCGCCACTGCTTTGGCCTGAGGCCATTCTGCACATGTGCCACTGCCACATGAATCACTCATTCAGGGCTGACATTTAAACAATAGTTTGTAATCAGCAGGCTCCTCCAATGTCAACCCTGAGGAGCCGTGACAGGGTCCATTACCCTGCACACATTTAAACGTAGTACAAATGTTTACTTGTATACAGCATAAAATATGGTTGAAATGCAGGACAATGATTGCAGAGTTTTCTCGTTTTGGTTTGGACCATGGCCATGAGCATGGGCCCACTGCATACAAAACTACCGCGTTCAGATCCATATAAATTATGGATCTGAATGCAGCTAATTGTATGCCCTTGTGAGTGTGCCCTTATAAACAGTGTGCCAGAAGGTCAATTTTTTACAATAGCTCCTTTATTGCACAGCATCTCTCGCCTGTCTTTTTGATGCAAGTGCGAGGTGCAGAAGGACTGGATGTACGACACATGCTCTGTGCACTTTAATGAGGTTTTTTTAAACATGTTTAGCATGCCCAAGGTCCCCAATTGGTTAAAATGCGGTTCTTCATGTTGGGGCTGATTTACTAAAGGAGTATTTTTAATTCTGTTTTTTTCACTGCACTAATCCACATGTGCCAAGAAAACTCCTGCAAGAGATTGGGTGTCAAAGTGAAAAATGGCCTCCTTTAGTAGATCGCCTTTTGTCTAATACTCATGAACTGAAGTCCATCCAAGTTCACTGAGGAAACAGCTTATTGAGTGATCACACCATGTCATCAAAACAAATAATTAGAACACCTGAGTCCATCATACTAATCATAGTCTATCATACACTGCAAATTGGTTTCTGGTAAACAATGTAATCCAAAGTGCTCTAATCATCACTTACCTGGTGCTGATCAGTGAAATATCTTACCTCACACATGTATAATTAAAGGAAAAATCTTTCCTCATAATTCCATTGTCTTTCCACTTAATTACACATATCTCTGGCATATTCAGCATTCTGCCTAATTGGAGTAAGCATTCATTTATCAGCAGACAAAGGACACTGTGCAGTACCTGGGGGACAGCTTTGCAGGTGTAATTTATAATTCCTTCTGACATTCAGAATCGAACTTATCCAGGACAAAAGCAGGTTATTCTGAACACTTAATTTAATGAAACGCTCTCCATGGACAAAGCGGTGATGAAAGACCATGTAAGAGAACAGAGCAATATTGTGAATAGCACTAGACCTCACTTCATTCAAAACAACGAGTATAGGGTGGAAGAAGCTATAGGTCCTGAGAAACTATCTCCTTTCTTCACTAAGGAGAAGAATGTGGAGGACTCTTTATAGGGTGAAAGTTGAGGTTGGCACTGAGATGGAATATTATTATTATTATTCAGGATTTATATAGTGCCAACAGTTTGCACAGTGCTTTATAATATAAGGAAGACATTACAGTTACAGTACAATTCAAGACACAATGGTTAGGAGAGCTAACAGTCTAAAATTATGTCTTGCATGCACCACAACAGTTTTGCCGCATTGAGTCATGCTGAAACCTAGCTCATACTTCTCTATAATACTATATACCCCAAACTTGTACCTTCCTGCGACTTCTGGTGCATTACCGTACTCCTTAGAGTAGATCAACACTATGCTCATGACCCATCTGCTCAGATTGATATAGATATAATCTACTTTTTACTGCCTCATTTAATGATGCCAAGTTGTTTTATGTATCTTTTTTTTGTTGTGTACTTCCCTACCCCCCCTTACCCTCCCCTATGGGCTACCTGTTGTTCTCCTTAGTACTCCTAATATCTCCTCCCGACCAAAGACACTCCAAGCATTTCATTCTTGTTCAAGGCCTGTTACTGAAGTGCTATCTTGTTGGATATCAAGATGATGTATACATTGTAGCTGATGTTTAATCTGCAGTTTACATAACTGTTCTGCTCTTGTCCTACGTGTCTGAGCTGCCTCATATCCACCTCGCTCTCTATATGTCCACCTGAAAGTATTGATTACTGTATATTGGCACTGCCTTAGGCTGGACACACACCTTACATTGGTCATTGGTCCAAGCTGTCCAATCAAAAAAACGGATAAAAAAACAGTGAGGACATCGATCTCGATGACCAGCAAGTGAGGGACAGGAAGAGCCCTCCCTTCCTCCTCCCCACACAGCTAGGTTTCTGAGCTGGGGCAGAGCTTCGATGGGATGGGGTGGAGCTTCGTGGGATGGGGGCGGAGCTTTGGCGAGCTGGTGGATGCCTCACCCAGCACAGAAGGCACGTCACGTCACTGATCTATATATACATTGATCCGTATATACACGGAGATATCTGTGTACTCCCCCCTGCCCAGCCTCAGGCCCTGATGCAGCCGCACCGGCAGTAGGCCCTCCCCCTCTCAATTCCTGCACCTTCTCGTTGACCAGTAAGGCCACCAATCACATTGATGGCCAATAAAATGGAGCATCAGATGAACCAGCTTCCACATTTATATATAGTATGTAGTAATGTGGACTTATGATGCACAGGTACAGCAAGCATATTTGTTTGTTTTATACGCAACTTTTTCATTAGTTATGTAAAGTGAGGCAGACATATTCAAAAGTGGGATTTGCAGATGTATTCAAAATGTACAAAGCTACATCATTCATCCAGTTAGAATTTGTGAACTAGCAGCCTTAAGAAAAGAAGGGAAAGGGAGGAAATGATTAAAACCTTTAAATACATGCAGTGCCCATTCACACTGTTGTGTTCATGTTTGCATTTTGCGATATCATTTATTTTCAATGGCACGTCAATGTGATAAGGGAAAACACATGCATTGCAGTGCCAAGCAAAACACAATACTGTGTGCTGTGGTGCGGTACATTGCCAAAAATGGTTCATGTCCAATTTTTTGATGTTTTGGTGCATTGAAAACCAATTTATTTTAATTGCTGCCTTAACGTAACACAATGGGCACTCAGGGTATAAATTAGGTTCAGGTGAGTGACATCAAACTAGCTGGAAGAAAAGTTCAGAACTAACCTTAGAAAGTATTATTTTACTGAAAGAGTAGTTGATGCTTGGGACAGACTTCCAGCATATGTAGCAAATTTGCCAACAGGCAAATGTAAACATGCTTGGGATAAACATAGATTTATACTCAAATATAGATTAACAAAGGGGTTAAAAACAAAACAAAATAAAATAAACAGACTCGATGGATCACTTGGCCATTTTCTGCCATCAGTCTTCTATTTTTCTATATTTCTCACCCCACTCTCCCACCCAGCCACAAACTGTTAAAAAAAAACACTTAAAAACCCCTGTATAGCTAATCTGAAATCTCCATCGTTGGTCATTGTTGCTGCCTCTTCTGGGTTTGCAGACCAGCATTGCAGTCTGTGCCTGTGGCCCACTGGACCCCTCAACATAGTATCATGACACCACTGCAGACTTCTGGAGCAGACCTGCAAAAAGACACTCCTCCCACTTTGCAGTCTTGGATAGAAGAAGAAGACAGGATTCAGTGTGTCACATGACCAGAAATTTAGGTATTTTTTCTTTTCTTTGCTGGTATGATAAATTCAATGGAGGGTAGGGTGTACCCTAAAACATGTAAGAGTGTGAACATGCCGCAGTAGGAAGTGTTGGTATTTCCATATCAGTGCTCTCTAGGTTTAGATAACCTGGCCACTCAAGAAGAAATCTAAAGCTGTGAGACGGCTTTGCTAGGGGCCTGAGTATTAGTTCTGAAATAGATTTAGGCAAATTATTCTCCTGAGAGGTATGCGTTGAAGAAAATTTGCCATGTAAAAAATATATAGGACCCTTCATTGCTGACCTTTTTCTGATGATGCTACTTGCCCAGGTGTTATGCTGAGTAGGGAAAAGCTCAGGTTCAGACCGAACCCAGTTGGAACCTGAGGTCCTCCAAACCCAGAAGCTACATGGGGTTACCCACCCAATCAGCTGTGGACTGCGGCATTCCTCGCCCTGCAGCTGCACATAAACAAAGGGGTGGGATGCTTATGCTGATGTCATTGGCCTTTATATAGCCACATGGCCCTGTTAGGTCAATGTCATTGACCAAATATAGCCTACTAGTTATATAAGGTAAATTATGTCACTCCATCCTGCCCTTTTGCTTACAAGCAGTTGTGAGATCTCTTCCGCTGCTATTGATGGGGGAAGAGTAAGGAACGTCCTTCCATGTTTCCTACCATGAGGAGCTCAGGTTCAAACCAGGTTTAGTCCATACCTAAGCTTATCCCCAATGCTGAGCAACTGCCAAATGACAGGCCCCATGTTTCTGTCCTGGCAGTTTATCTTTAAAAAGTAAGTATTGCAGTATTTTGCACTGAGCTGACAGCAGTCAAGGTCATGCAATGGGACCTGACTTTGGCTTTTGTGAATATTTTTTGTTCCTGTTAGGGCCACGGAAGAGACGCATAGGAGAAGTGGTCCCATGGGATTGTCATACTTTCAAAACAATAAATGATTTAATATAATTAATCAATAGATACTGCAGTTGTATATTAAACTGTTAATTAAAAAAAAAATGTGTTATGTGTTATGTTGGGTAGTCGGATCTGCTGCTGGCTCTTTTTTCTCTTTTCAGGTTGGTAAGTAAATAGGTCTGAAGCCGGGTAGGATTAAGTTTATCACTAGACTACTTACCAGTGGAAGTGGCTGTCATGCAGGCTTTCAGAGTAGCTGACGTCAGGATTGGTCGTCTACGGTTTGGAGCGAACACGTCTGTGCTATGATGGTATTTTTGAGTTTATAAAAACTGGTGTGATCTCTAGGCAGTTTTACAGTACAACAGAGTTCAGCTGGAGCCATCTGGTCATCTTCATCTTTGAATTCATCTGGACTTGCTTCCCCACCCTCCCTCTCCCTTTTTCCATTTGGTGGCTGTCACCCTTTTTGGGGTAATGTCGCCCAGTTTGTGAGTGGACAGTAAGTAGTGGTGGGTTAGGATGGTATTTTCATGGACTCTTTGCGCAAATCTTTTGGCTGAGCATTATTAGACTGTTTATTTCTGGTGGTTTATGATTAAACGTTTTTTGTTGGGTAATAAAGCTTATTGTTATGTAAAAACCCAATAAAGGAGCCTCGGCTTTATTTTACCCATATTCTGGTGTGGTGTTATTTATTTCGAGTTTATAAAAGTTAATGCTAATAATGCTTAGAGGTTATTGTTTTGTTTATAGGGTGTACAATTCCATGTGCTTTATAACAACCCTACGAGATTTCACAGTAATCAAACATGATTTAAAAGATCAGATCAAAAATTAAAATAGCATTTTAAAATGCATTAGCAATTTCACCAAATATATGGAGTAAATGGAGTTTTTTTTATTGTAGAGTTCTCCCATACATGTTTTGTGTAAATGACTCTTGTCATGATGTCTTGTGAAACATATTAGGGATTTATATTCCACTAGTCTTAGGCCTGTAATGCGGTTATGTTATAGCAAGTTCTCTTGTAGCGGTAACCTTGGCTGATCCACTGAGATGTGACATAGAATGTGATTGGCATCCTCTATTACTGCTTCTCCGTACAGGCAGGCCTGATTGGTACAGGAGGAGGTCAGGTCTGTCATCCTGGGAGATAATCCTGTTAATATTTCAAGGAATGCAGAGAAGTATTTCAGGGGGTTATAATGAAACGTGAATTCAAATGGCTTGAAGTGCACAGCCACAGTTGCATAACACAGCTCGATGGTAGCAGCCAGTTCGCCAGCAGCAAGGCACTGGAATGTAAAATAATTTCATTGCTGACATGGAATCAATAACCTGAAGGGACTTTGTGATTAAATAAAGCCATGCAAAAATGAGTCCCAGTAGGCCAGCATAAATGCTACCCAAAGTCACATTGGCAGGGGTAATTCATGTTTAGTTTAGTGATCCTTAAATATGCATTGAGGCTAAGATCTAGATCATAGTAAATGCATTATAATACAACAAATCTGTACTGAACGTTAGGATTATAAATACCATCAGTGTGTTATAGTAAAGGTGAAGAGCAAAGAATAAAATCTCATGAAAGCTTTAGCATGTTAGTGTGATTTAAAAAAATAATAATTGTTAATCAGTTTAAATCTGCAGCTCTCACGTAGGCCCCACGTATGCCATTGCGCTGCGGTAATATATGCGCAACCGCAAAGCACTGCAACACATATTACACATTGGTGTGATGTGGTGCGATTCATTCTAAATGGCACCTCAACACGCCTTGCTGACAAATGTGCACAATCAACAACGATAACTGTGTGTTGTAGTGCCTTGCTTTACAAAAAGTGCTTGCACCTTTTTTGGCGCATATTTGTGTGTTAAGCATGAATGAACGGGATGCTAACGCTAACTTCCTAAAGTAATACTCAGTGATCCTGCCATGAAAATAGTTGTTAGGACACCTTCTTTTATGGGGTAACAACTGTCTCTCATAATGCTCATATGTTGTCACCCTGTCATTAGGTGACAGGGAGACAAGAGTAGACAGGCCCCATAGACTGCTTATTTATTATCACTTATAAAAGAAGTGATCTCTCTCATTTTTAAATAAAAGGCCTGTCAGTTGCTTGATTTTGACCTATGCCTAATCTTTAGAATGTTTTCATTTATTACAGTTGTGGGGTCTGACCTGGGGCTGACTTGGAGGAAAACTGAAGAAGGTTTATACATTTTAAAACTTTTATTTCACTTTCAGCACTTATTAAGTCATAGGCCTGGTTCACTCTAGGGCATTCTGATCACGCAAAGCGTGCTTGCTGTGCCATTCATTTCTAATGGCACCCCAACCGCGGCCGGCAAATCGGTTGGTTTTCTGCCATGTTTCTGCATGTGCAAATGCGGCAGAAAAATGTGTCCTGTGCGTCACACAAAAAGGTGCACAAGTCTTGGATTTGGTAACATCACTTGTAGTCATCAAGCTGTCTATAGGCAGGTTTAGACATGAGATTGAATGGAAGGCTCATACACCTACCAGCTGACTTTGGCTCTCTGGGAAAAGGTCAGGCAAGTTTAAAACTCTGAATGAATATTCTTTCCCCAGCAATTAATCACACCTCAGCTGTCTGTCCATACTTCCCTATTCCACCCTCCTCAATTCTGTGGAACTTGCATGGTGGGGTGACCCATTTGTACACGTTTGTGTTTTAGAAGAGTGGCCATAACAAATGAAACAATGAAAATTGTGAACACTTGGATTGCATGTATTGTTTAGCACTTATTTGTTATAGAGATTTGTTTATTTATTTATTGTTCTAGATGAAGCGCAGCACATTCATTATTATAATTTGATACATTCAAAGGGTAACACTTCTTATAGTGTTTGCAGCTACACAGGGTTTGGCGTGAGGTGCTATTTGTCACTTGTCTGTCTATACTTGCCTATTCCACCCTCCTCAATTCTGTGAAACTTGCATGGTGGGGTGACCCATTTGTACATGTTTGTGTTTAGAAGAGTGGCCATAACAACTGAAACACTGATCTGTCTATTGAAGTATGTGGTTACCATTACTCAGGCATAGAGACTGTATAGATATTATCAATGCATGAATAAAATGAATTGGTTAATCCCAATAGCAGCGATGGGGAGGAAGAGCTAAATTAGCAGCCAACTACAATAATGCTTTGTGAATAGTTATCAAATATAAAATCTGTAATAGAGATGAATTTCATTAAATTGTAACACAGACATTCAAACATATACACAGCATAGGATAAATAATTCCTGCATGGAGGGAGCCTAGTAAATGGCCTTAGAAGAATGGAGGAATTCTGCCCCCTAGTATTCATAACTGGTAATGCAGATGAACTTGTTATCTCAAGCCTGGCTGTTTGAATAAGTGCTTGAATGATTACTGAAGTCAACATTACATATTCGGTAATGAATATGTAAAGTTAACAGCTAATGACTTGTATTTGATTTCTGTATTTGGATATAGTGCTTAAAAGAAAATGAAACATTCCATAGAAATATGGGCTTGTAACACATACTGTTCTGGTGTAGTCTTTACACTGAGTACAGTTTGATTCACCAGCGTTCAGTGTCATCCCATAGCTATCAACCCATCTGTCCCAGGTCTCAAGTCTGCCACTACCACTATAATGTGTGTTCCTGTAGTGTCCAGCTTCCTGATTGGCTAGGAGGCCGGCTTCACTTGTTGCTAGACAGCCTGGCTTCCTGATCAATCAGGAAGCCAGATGGCACCTCATGACTCGCCGCTCAGCTTCCTGATCAATCAGGAAGCCTCGGGAAGTGAAGCCGGTGTTCTTTCACTAGAACACCGGCTTCATAGGCAATAAGGAAGCCGGGCGATGGGTCATGATCCGCCAACCAACTTCCTGATAATCTGGGCACATGGCACTGGTACTCCGTATCAGCGAGTACAGAAAAAAAATATCGGTACTCGTACTCGATACCGAAATACCGGTATCGTCTCATCCCTAATTATTACTATTATTTATATTATTATACAGGATTAATATAGCACCAACAGTTTGTGCAGCGCTTTACAATTAGACTTACAATACAAATCAAGATAAGATGGTAAGGATGGCCATACCTGTGAAAGCTTACAATCTAAAAGGAAAGCAAGTGATACATGAGGAGGTATCTGTGTGGGGATGAATTGTTTGAGAAAGTAATAGTACAATCGTTAGGATGAGGCGGAATAGGCTTCCCTGAAGAGATGAGTCTTAGGGATCGCCTAAAGGCAGAGTAGGAGGTAGACAGACAGTAAGGAGTTCCAAAGGATGGGAGAGACTCTAGAGAAGTCCTGGAGGCAAGCATGGGAGGAACAGATGAGATAACCTTGTCTCCAGGTGTAATTGCTCACATAAACCCTATTGCAGCAGTAAGAATATCTTGAGTCCATAGATGTCTTTTAAACATTTATTGTAGAACGTTGAACTGAAGAGGTAGATAGATATGGCTGGAATACCCAAAAATACTGGTTGTTGATACTAGCACTTCTTACAAGGCATACAGTCCCTGGTGGCCATCTTCTCCCTCTCTAGGAGCCAGGGGTGTCTCCATTCCCACAGAGGTTCCAGTGTGTACTCTGCTTCAGGACAGAGTGTAGCCTGGACCAGTGGAGGTTCCTGTGGTGACTCCATTGTCCCCATGGCCTTAGTTGACAATGTTAAAGGAGAACTATGAGGTGAGTGCTTTTCACTCACCTCATAGTTCTAGCCGACCTATGACAATGAGACTGTCACAGGTCGGCTCAGTAGATCGCGAGGTGAGCGAACACATACTGGCGCTCGCTCACTTCTCGATCCTGTCACGGCTCTCTGCCGTGACAGGGGAGGGGATGGATTCCCCCCTCCTGACTGGCGGAATGGACGGGGGAGGGGGCGGGTACAGCTGGTTCTGCCTCTAGATAGGCAGAGCCAGCTGTCACTCACGCAGCTGGGTGGATCTCGACATCGATGTCGGGATCCACTCCGGCTGCGGTGTCTCAATATACCGCGAGCTGTAGCTCGCGGTATACTGAGCTTAGGGTGATGGGAGGACGCTAGTTTGTGTCCTCCCGTTACCATAAGGAGAACTATGGGGAAAAGCCCTGACCCCATAGTTCTCCTTTAAGGTCCTTATAAAGAATTCAGTCCTTCTAGTACATGGTATTCCATGAGGGTAGGCCTTGAGGGTCTAGCCCTTAGGCCTGGGCAGCAGCCCAGCACCTGAGCAGCAACCTCCCAACAGGGGAGTGCCAGGAACAAGAGAACCCCAATTCTGAGCATGCTCACTGATTTTGCTACAGCCAACCCCTCCTACTCTGATACGCACTGCAATGATTGGCTATCACAGAACCTCAGTCAAATGATACCACTCCAGCACAGTACTTTGTCACAGAAAAGCCTGATGGACGAAGCACATAGGTGACTCATGAGCACACTCTACTGGCAGAAAGTAATAGCTACATCAAAAAACGAATAACACTCTAATAGTTAGGGGGTAGACCCCTACACAAGGTTGGAGATATAGCCGGGGGCTAAGTTTAAATTAAATGTGAATATATTTTCTAGTATATGTCTGCTTTAAGATCTGTGACATAATCAGTCATCATATCTCTTAATGATAAACTGTAAAGGTATTTCATGATGAAAACAAGAATGTGCATTAATTTCATATAACCTTTGACCTGTTTCACATCAGGAAGGAAACAATACTTATTCCATTTTTTTATTAGATTGTCTTCAAAGAGCTGCAGAACGCAGAGGGGCTTCTCAGGAGACCAGAAGAACTCTGGATGAACTTCAAAAGTCCTTCTATAAAACTTCCCAGAGGGGAACAGGCAGCAGAGTCCTGAACTACTATTACAAGCCGCTTCCCCTGATCATTTGCTCATTGTTTCTACTATAAATATACTTGAACGTCATGTCTATGTTTATGCAATGAAGAAACTTCTGGAAGAACAGCAAAAGGAACCTGTATTGTTTTTTTCACCTTGGCTCTCTTCCTGACATTTTGTGTTCATTCATGTGACAAACAGGACATTTGTCTGAAACAACTATTGTTTCTTTTATCCCACTCTGTTCTGAGTTTTGTCTTCATTGTATTGATGTTGTATTAGGTCTCAGCTCCATCTGGTGGTAAAATATGGTAACAAACATAGTAAACCAAAACAATATTTACAAATGTTATATATAGATATTAGAGGTGCACCGAAATGGAAATTTCAAAACCGAAACAAAATCAAAATTTAAAAAATGTCAGGCCGAAACCGAAAAAAAATGTATTTACATTTTTTTTTAATGTTTAATATTATATTTGTATTTATTTTTTATAAACTTTTAAATGTTTTATATTTTATTTTTATTTATTTATATTTAATATTTTAATTTTTTACTTTACTTTTAGGAGCTTCGGGGAAATATTAGGGGTCTAAACAGACCCCTGATATCTCCCTTTTAGAAATAGAAAAAGAGATTGAGGACACAGAGTCCTCAATCTCTTAGAGCCCGTTCACATTGAGCGGTTCGCAAATCGCGCGTTTGTCGCGCGATTTGCATTTTGCACGATATCGTGCGATTTGTCGCGCGATTTGCATTTTGCACGATATCGTGCGATTTGTCGCGCGATATCGTGCAAATGCTTGCATTGAGCATGCTTGAATCGCGGCTAAATCCGCTCCAAAAATGGTCCTGCTGTAGCGACACACGACCCGCGACAGCAGGACCCTTTGCCCCATTGAGAAGCATTGGAGAGCGATATCGCGCGGTAAATTGCCGTGATATCGCGGGAATTACCGCGCGATAAATCGCTCAATGTGAAAGGGGTCTTATTCTGCAGACTCTGTTATAAATGAACAGGAATCCTCTATACTGAGTGTTCTTGTTCCTTCATAACATGAGGACAGAGTATGGTTACTATAACCACAATGATGAATGAACAGGAGGTGATGTAGATCACTTCCCATTCATTCATAATTGGGGATATAGTAACCATACTCTGTCCTCAATTATCTACAAACACTCAGCATTCACTGATCGCTGAGTGTTTGCATTGGCTCTCCTTTCTGACACGCTGTCACAGGAGGCTGAGCGAGCATTGCGGGAGGAGAACTCAGCCTCCTATGACAGCACGGGCTGTCTCCGCCCACACCGCTCTGCCGGACTGTGACAGGAGGCTGAGCAGTGTGGGAGGAGAGACGCCGGCCGCTCACAGCGCTCGGCCGCCTGTGACACTTTTTCTCCTCCCTGCTAGGACAAAGAGCAGCACCCAGCATGAGGAAAGAAAGCAGGGATGCGCCACTGTATAGGCAGAAAAATGGCACTTTCGGCATTTAGCCAAAAAGTGCCATTTTCGGCCAATATGTTTCGGTGAATTCCTGATAGATATATTAAAATATATCTATTAGGAAAATATGTAAATGAGCGTAAAACTTAACTGCGGGCACAAAAAAACCTTCATTTAACCTCTTGCCGTCCGCCCGTAGTAAAAAAACGGACGGACGGCACTGCAGCATCTGCGGGTTGCCGTCTCCAGACGGCAATTTTTTTCTGCTCGCGCGCGCCCCCTAGCGTGCACGCACGGGCAGAAAAGACCTCGATAGTCAGAAAGCCACTTTATGTGTACCAAATGCATTTGTAAACACAGCTATTGCTTTGTACAAATAGTGGTAACCATCACTGTGCTGAACATAGCCCGTGCAGAGAGCAGAGCTGTGGGAGGAGCCCAGCAGGAGGGGGCGGATACAAGACCAGTCACAATGTACACAGAGAGAAAGCAGCAATGACTGGTCTTAATACAGGACTCTCCTGCACAGAGGGAAAGTTTCACACTGGATTACTGCACAGATTTGGAAAGAAATACAAAAAGCACATCAAGATTCAAGTAAGAATACACATGACTCTTGTATTTAGACAATGTTTTCTTATCCCGGAGTTCAGCTTGAACCGGATGACATTTACTTTGCTAAAGCACCATGGGGGAATTTAACACAACTGGAGCAGACATCATCTGGAGCAGTTACCTATAGTAACCAATTAGCTTCTCTCTTTAGTTTGTTCAGTTAAGATTTAAAAATGAAAGACAGAAGCTGATTGGTTGCCACAGAGAGCTGCTCCAGATTGTGTCTGCTCCAGGTTAAATAAATTCCCCTCCATGTTTTGGCGGAACAAAAGTAGCCACCCTCCAGAAGGAAGGACAGTGTCAGCACCAATTCAGAGATGATTAAAGGATCTACAGCCGAGTGATACATAAATAAGTAACAGTTAAGGTATTTGAATGCATTTTTAATATCTAACTCCTGAGTTTACTTTAAGGTCTGTACACTGGAAGACGTACCCTGGATTACATGACTGGCAAACAGACACTGTGGCATCAAGGAAACTAAAATTCTAGACCAGTGGTTTTCAACCTATGGGTCGCAACACAAAAGTGGGTCGCAACCCCCTGTTGAGTGGATCGCAGCATGCCTTCTACTGCGCTAGGTGAGAGGCTCCACCCACGGCCAGGGAGTTTGTACAGCAGCATTTTTCTATTCCCAGCTGCTGCTGTCCTCCCACCTACCATACAGTGCAGGAGGCGGGGCATGCTACCAGTGCACAGGATGAGAAGGCTGCATGGCTGCACCTACTGAGGAGATAAAGCAGGCAAGCAGATAGCAGGGGCTGGGAAGGGCTTGCATTCTCTCTCTTGTGAGTGTGCTTCGTAAGTCGACTGTGTTGCTAAGTCTAGAGCCCAGTGCGTTACTAAGTCCAGAGTCTAGTGAGTTACTAAGTCCAGAGCCCAATGCGTTACTAATCCAGAGTCCAGAGCATTACTAAGTCCAGAGACCAGTACTCTACTAAGTCCAGAGTCCGGTGCGCTACTAAGTTCAGAGTCCAGTGTGTCACTAAGTCCAGAGTCCAGTGCGTTACTAAGTCCAGAGTCATGTGCATTACTAAGTCCAGAGTTCAGTGTGTCACTAAGTCCAGAGTTCAGTGTGTCACTAAGTCCAGAGTCCAGTGCGTTACCAAGTCCAGAGTCATGTGCATTACTAAGTCTAGAGTCCAGTGCATTACTAAGTCCAGAGTCCAGTGTGTCACTAAGTCCAGAGTCCAGTGCGTTACTAAGGCCAGAATCCAGAGCATTGCTAAGTCCAGAGCCCAATGCGTTACTAAGTCCTGAGCCCAGTGTGTTACTAAGTCCAGAGTCCAGTGTTACTAAGTCCTGAGTCCAGTGTTACTAAGTCCTGAGTCAAGTGCATTACTAAGTCCAGCGTCATGTGTGTTACTAAGTCCAGAGTCCAGTGCGTTACTAAGTCCAGAGTCGTGTGCATTACTAAGTCCAGAGTCCAGTGTGTTACTATGTTCAGAGTGCTACTAAGTCCAGAGTCGAATGCGTTACTAAGACCAGAGTCCAGAGCATTACTAAGTCCAGAGCCCAATGCATTACTAAGTCTAGAGCCCAGTGCGTTACTAAGTCCAGAGCCCACTGCGTTATCAAGTCTAAAGTCCAGTGTTACTAATTCCTGAGTCCAGTGTGTTACTGAGTCCAGAGTCCAGTGTGTTACTAATTCCTGAGTCCAGTGCATTACTAAGTCCAGAGTCCAGTGCTCTACTAAGTCCAGAGTCCAGTGCTCTACTAAGTCCAGAGTCGAGTGTGTTACTAAGTCCAGAGTCCAGTGAGTTACGAAGTCCAGAGCCCAATGCGTTACCAAGTCTAAAGTCCAGTTTTACTAAGTCCTGAGTCCAGTGCATTACTGAGTCCACAGTCCAGTGCATTACTAAGTCCAGAGTCCAGTGCATTACTAAGTCCAGAGTCCAGTGCTCTACTAAGTCCAGAGTTCAGTGCTCTACTAAGTCCAGTACGTTACTAAGTCCAGAGTCCAGTGCACTACTGTGTCCAGTGTGCTACTGAGTCCAGAGTCCAGTGCGTTACTAAGTCCAGAGTCCAGAGCATTACTAAGTCGAGGGTCCAGTGCTCTACTAAGTCCAGAATCCATTGCTCTACTTAGTCCAGTCGAGTGTGTTACTAAGTCCAGAGTCCAGTGCTTTACTAAGTACAGAGTCGTGTGCATTACTAAGTCCAGTGTCGAGTGTGTTACCAAGTCCAGCATCCAGTGCATTACTAAGTCCAGAGTCCAGTGTGTTACTAAGTCCAGAGTCGTGTGCATTACTAAGTCCAGAGTTGTGTGCATTACTAAGTCCAGAGTCCAGTGTGTTACTAAGTCCAGAGTCCAGTGCGTCACTAAGTCCAGAGTCCAGTGCGTTACTAAGTCCAGAGTCCAGTGCGTTAATAAGACCAGACTCCAGTGCGTTACTAAGTCCAGAGTCCAGTGCTCTGTCGGGGGTCACCACAACTTGGCAAATGTTACCAAGAGGTCCTGGCCCTAGAGACAATTCTAGACCTTGTCAGCTTAAAAAAAAAGTTTTATTGCTGTGTCCCCAGTATTGATTATCTTCTTACTTCCTGTTTTAGTAAACACAAAGGACGGTGTTGTTAGGACAAGGGAAGGGGCCCTTATCCCTCAACACAGGGATATGGAAACTTTGCAAGGGAGGCATCGCCAGGCTGTATGCCTGGATAAGGGTTTGATTGGAATCTTAAAGAGAACCCCCATGCCTTTTTGTTATTTTAATTACTACACACCCCGCATAATGCATTTCCAGGTGTATTTGACCTGCAAGTGACCGCCTTCTGACCTGCATTTGCATTCCCATAGACTTGTATAGAAGTGAAAAACCCACTTGAAGCAAACAAAAGTCCATCGCCATAAGGGTGGTGTAAATGATTGGTTCATATTTGATTAACTAAAGAGTGGAAAGTCTTTACAAAGTCTTTATGAAGTGGCATGGTGAATTCATTTATTTACGCCGCTGTCTTAAAGCGGATGTAAAGTGAGATGAAAAACAAGCCACCTAGAACTTTTAGCCATAATATGTCAGTATGTACAGCATTTTAGCACATTATGGCAGACCTACCTGCCAAAGTGATCCCCTCCAGAGCTGTGCTCCTCCCTCATCCGGCACTTCCATCTTCATCTCAGTCTTCTTCCAGTCTTTGGCAGCTTGATTGGCCGGGCCCTGATAATGTAACTCCCACGCATGCGCACAGGAGTTACTTCACCCTGACATGTTGAGCAGTTGCACATGCTCAGCTCTGTGTACAGAAAAAGCAAAAGCAAAGAAGGCAACAGACAGCTACAAACTTTTATGGCAGACTTAAACAGTCTCTTCTGTCATAGAAAGCCTGCCAATTGGTGATTTTTTTAATTTTATTCTTCACTTGCACTTTAATGTATATCTTTGTTGTTAGTTGTGGATAGAGTAAAGAATGGTTTTACAAAAATGGATTGTCCCCTAATTATAGAAATCCCTTACTCGCAGCTGGTTCAGTAAACAGGTAGAAAATGTATAATTAATCAAAGTGAATATTTAATCGTAGAAAAACAAACTAGAACAATACATCCACAACAAAACATTTAAAATCAATTAAAAAACTTCCCTTGGATAAACTGTTGTTAAAGGAACAAAGATGATCTGCAGGCCAGCTAGTGTGGCATGAAATAGTTAGAGCAGATACATACAGTGTATTTCATATGGGGATACAATGTATCCGAAGTAACTCACAACTCGTGTTGCTCAGGGAGCTCGGGGAGAGACAGTCCTGCTCGAATCCCACAGCACTGAATGATTTTTCGCTTCAGTAAGCGTGTCCGGTAGTGGTGGTTGGGATCCAGAGATAGGGATTTGTTGATAGGGCTAAAAAATATATGTAAGCGCCCTTCCCTCTCCACCTGCTTGGGACTCTCACTAGCCCGCTGGCTTAAATTTAAAATTTGAGAGGTATCCCGAAAGCACTTCGATGTATATGTGCGGCCGCACAATGAACAGCAGGAAAGGTGAATGCAAGAGCCTCCACCGTGAGAAGTTCCAGGTGCAATTTAGGATCCACAGGCTGTGTGAAGACGACAAACAGTCGTCCGTTCGATATTCCTCAATCTCTGCTGGATTGGTGTGGGTCCCGATGCAGCTTGACTCAGACCATATCCGAGCCGGCTGCGCTCCGTCTCCGCACTTCGAGAACCGGCTAGAATATGCTTCTACCGAGACTTGTATACGGGGTGAGCTTTTGTGAGTGTCCAGGGAAGTTGCTTGCACACGTTACCCTGACGCGTTTCCTCCCCACAAAGGGGCTTCCTCAGAGGGGCGTGTGTCTTGTATTTTGCATGGATGTGTTAAATAGCTCGTTAATGAGGCTAATAGACTGCCAGATTTCACACTCAGCGAGCCATGTCGTTTTTCAAAAGGTGTACTTTTGGTATTGCATATACTTTAATATAATGTAATGGCACCTGTGGAGCCTTAAATGACATTCCTAAGTCCCTTTACCCATACATAATCACAAGTGTACATATATTTTGTACACTTGTGATTATATCACACTTGTGATTATGTATGGGTAAAGGGACTTGGGAATGTCATTTAAGGCTCCACAGGTGCCATTACATTATATTAAAATGTATGCAATACCAAAAGTACACCTTTTGAAAAACGACATGGCTCGCTGACTGTGTGAAATCTGGCAGTCTATTAGCCTCATTAACGAGCTATTTAACACATCCATGCAAAATACAAAGCACACGCCCCTCTGAGGAAGCCCCTTTGTGGGGAGGAAACGCGTTAGGGTAACGTGTGCTAGCAACTTCCCTGGACACTCACAAAAGCTCATCCCGTATACAAGTCTCGGTAGAAGCATATTCTAGCCGGTTCTCGAAGTGCGGAGACGGAGCGCAGCCGGCTCGGATATGGTCTGAGTCAAGCTGCATCGGGACCCACACCAATCCAGCAGAGATTGAGGAATATCGAACGGACGACTGTTTGTCGTCTTCACACAGCCTGTGGATCCTAAATTGCACCTGGAACTTCTCACGGTGGAGGCTCTTGCATTCACCTTTCCTGCTGTTCATTGTGCGGCCGCACATATACATGGAAGTGCTGTCGGGATACCTCTCAAATTTTAAATTTAAGCCTGCGGGCTAGTGAGAGTCCCAAGCAGGTGGAGAGGGAAGGGCGCTTACATATATTTTTTAGCCCTATCAACAAATCCCTATCTCTGGATCCCAACCACCACTACCGGACACGCTTACTGAAGCGAAAAATCATTCAGTGCTGTGGGATTCGAGCAGGACTGTCTCTCCCCGAGCTCCCTGAGCAACACGAGTTGTGAGTTACTTCGGATACATTGTATCCCCATATGAAATACACTGTATGTATCTGCTCTAACTATTTCATGCCACACTAGCTGGCCTGCAGATCATCTTTGTTCCTTTAACAACAGTTTATCCAAGGGAAGTTTTTTAATTGATTTTAAATGTTTTGTTGTGGATGTATTGTTCTAATTTGTTTTTCTACGATTAAATATTCACTTTGATTAATTATACATTTTCTACCTGTTTACTGAACCAGCTCCGAGTAAGGGATTTCTATAATTAGGGGACAATCCATTTTTGTTATAGTTTGTTGAAACCCTGGGGATTGGTATATTATATAATATATTATATTGTACTGGCGTAACTCCTTAATGTTCCCCCGTTTTCTGCATAATGAATGGTTTTAACCCCTATCACTTTTTTTGCCATCCATGTTCCATTGGTAACTCTCAACACTCTATCCAAAAGTTTACAAAATAGCTTTAGATACACTATAATTAGCTTATTTGAGAAAAACAGCTGCCCATAAGAAAAATGAACGGAGGTATAAAATGCTGGAAATATATGCTTTAAAAAACTGCTGAATAGTCACCAGCTTGCCACCGGTTTCCTGAGACTGCAGGCCTGATTTTTAAATCATCAATTGTCATTATAAAGGCTTATTGCTTAATCAATAATATATTCAATGAGCAGCCTGCGCTCTAAAACCAGTCTTCTTTTATAGATTATCTCCTGTGTGGAACAATGTCAAAGTATTTAATTTAAGAGTATAATTACCTGTTCACAAATCAAGTGGGGTTATCTGGTATTTTCAAGCTCACCATCCAGATGACTTGATGTGTCTTCTGATCACAAATCAGGACTACTTCCCTGAGGTTATTACCATTGTCTTAAATCCTTCTGGCATTTTAATTTTTGTGCATTAGTCCTTAGATATTCTGTCCGGTTCGTGGGAGTAATGTTCATTTTCATAGCTACCTCTGAAGTGGGAAGATGCAGCATGATATGCTGAAGGTGGAGTAGATTGCATGGATGGAAGACTCGTTTCATGCACACATAGGGGTCTATTCACTAAGCTGCCGTAGGCAGCCGAGTGAACAACTGACCCAAAGTGAAGTGAGCCGAACGCTGTTTGGCTATTCACTTTAGGCTTGTACAGCATGTTCGGCTGACCCAAAGTGCAGAAGGAGTTCGACTCAGCCGATCCAACATGTGGATGGCTAAGCCGAACCTCCGTAAGGCTACTCGCTACTGTTCGGTCTATTCTCATAGATGCCGAACAGCAGTGAGTAAATAGCCGAATGCCGCTTGCTATTTTGCTCAGTACCTCTGTGGTAACGAGCAGAATAGAAAATTAGTTAAAAAGTAGGAAAAAAATATATAAAACGATTGTGCGGAGCTAGCAGTGACAGCTAGCTCCGCCCAACTGTTTTCTACTGGCCGGGCGGTTCTGCTGCCGTAAAAAAAAAAAAATCACCATAGGAATGCATAGCTAGATTCCTATTGGCTATCTCACTTTGCAATAGTCAATAGCAAACTAGCTATTGCACCCGCCCTCTGCTGCTGTCAATCAGCAGAGGGGGACCTGCAGTTCTCCACCAGGTCCCCCTCTGGTAATTGACAGCATCAGAGGGCGGGTGCAATAGCTAGTTTGCTATTGGCTATTGCAAAGTGAAATAGCCAATAGGAATCTAGCTATGCATTCCTATGGTGATTTATTTATTTATTTTTATTCTGACGGCAGCCAACGGCTCCGATGTCAGAAGAAAAAAAAACCCCGAGCAGGGAAAGGTTTCCACTGCTCGATCGAACAGAGTGAACCTTTCTGGGAGAAAGTGTTTCTCTCCTGGGCGGCCGGGAGTCGTAATATACTCCCAGAGCGTCTGGGAGAGTAATGACAGATGATTCTGGCTACCGGGTAACCAGGAACGCCATCTGTCATTACACACTGAGAAGAGGGAGAGGCCACTGTGATATCATAGCGGCCCGGCCGGGTTCTCAGTGTGTAATGACAGCGTACCTGGTTACCTGGTAACCAGGGACGCTGATCTCTCTGCAAGTGGCTGGAGCCAGCCGTAGGATGCCACTTTCTCCCAGAAAGGTTCACTCTGCTCGATCGAGCAGTGTAAACCTTTCCCTGCTCTGGGTTTTTCTTTTCTTCTGACATCGGAGCCGTTGGCTGCCGTCAGAATAAAAATAAATAAATAAATCACCATAGGAATGCATCATCCTACAGCTGGCTCCAGCCACTTGCAGAGAGATCAGCGTCCCTGGTTACCATGTAACCAGGTACGCTGTCATTAAACACTGAGAACCCAGCCGGGCCGTTATGATATCACAGTGGCCTCTCCGTGTTCTCAGTGTGTAATGACAGATGGCGTTCCTGGTTGCCCAGCTGTCAGAAGCAGGCTGTCGGCCGGCCAATGGCCAGCCGCTCGGCCAAACTAGATCCTACGGCAGCTTAGTGAATAGACCCCATAGTTTTAAATGATCTCCATGGATTACCAACTTACTCCGCCAGTGAACTAATTAGCTTAGTAAGCGGGTAAAGTTCACTTACTAGTCAACTTTTCTAATTGCAGAGTACACAGTAGACCAGCAGACAATCATGTTTTTAAACATAGTAACATAGTATGTAAGGCTGAATAAAGACAAAGGTCCAACCAGTTCAACCTATGTATGTGAGTGTGTGTGTGTGTGTGTGTGTTTATCTGGCTCTTACACTTCCCATATCCCTGTAGATTCTGAGAAAGAAGAAACTCATCCAGAAGTTTCTTGAATTTATAAATGTTACCTCTGGTTTGAGGAAAGAGTTACCCTTTGTCCTGTTTTGTTTTGTTTTTTACCATAACTGCCCTCTATTTTCTGGTCTGTTCTAGCCTCAGCATCACCATCTATCTACACCTTCAAGACCCTGCCCTGTGTTTTACAAGACATAGAGATGAGGTGGGCAGGAGAGTGTCCACTAGTCCAGTGGCGTAACAACCTGGGGTGCAGCAGGGGCGCGGGCCCCGGGCGAAAAGTGAAGGGGGGGCGCCGGCCGAAAATGGCACTTTCGGCTAAATGCCGAAAGTGACATTTTCCTGCCGTTTTGCCGGCGCGGCCGTGATTCCTTTCAGCCCCGCTGGGACACAGAGCAGTGCCCAGCGGGGATGAAAGGAATCAAAGAGAAAATGACAGCCGGCCAAGCGCTGCGGGACGAGCGCTGTGAGCGGCCGGTGTCTTTCCTCCCACACCGCTCGGCCGCCTATCACAGTGCAGCAGAGCGGTGTGGGGGCGGAGACAGCCAGCGCTGTCACAGGAGGCTGGGCTCTCCTCTTGCAGCCTCCTATGACAGTGTGTGTCAGACAGGAGAACGGGTACAAGCACTCAGTGATCAGTGATCGCTGAGTGTTTGTACATAATTGAGGAACTGGTATGTATACTATATCCTCAATTATGAATGAATGGGAGTGATCTACATCTCCTCCTGTTCATTCATAATTGTAGTTATAGTAAACATACCATGTTATCAATGAACAGGAACACTCATAAAGGATTCCTGTTCATTGATAACAGGGGACACAGAAAAAGAGATTGAGGACTCTGTGTCCTCAATCTCTTTTTCTATTTTTAAAGGGAAATATCAGGGGTCTGTTTAGACCCCCAATATTTCCCCGAAGCCCCTAAAAGTAAAGTAAAAAATAAAAATATTTAATAAAAAATTAATTAATAAATAAAAATTAATTTAAAAAAATGAAAAAGTTTCTAAAAAAATAAAATATTAAAATTTGAAAAATTAAAATAAAAACATGTGTGTGTGGGGGGGAGGTGCAGGGTACAGTTCCAGTGGTTGTTTATATAATGGGGGGGGGCGAAAAAAAATTCTGCCCCGGGCGCCCAGAACTCTGGTTACGCCACTGCACTAGTCCCAATCAATGTGTTACAGCCAACCTGGTAGTGGCAGCATTTATAGTGGCACATGGAATCCTGCTTCACTGGTCTGGTCAGCTACTGCTATGGTTGAGCCACAGCCTGAGCAAGTACCAAACAGAGCAGCCAGTCTCAGGGGCAGTGCTGGTGAGTACAAATTAAGTTTGGGTTGTGGATAGATTAACTTGTAGCAGCATGCAGGCAGGTATAATTTGATTGCATACAATGAGTTTTGTAATTCCAATGCAGCCACTGAATTCATAATTATCTGCACAGGAATTTGCAACTGTATAGACACTGGGGTAGCCATTGCACAGACAAGAAGGTGGCAACCCCAGTGCATAACATGTTCCTCCCAAAAGGAAGCAAAATACTATGGAATAATATAGTATTTCTTTATTAGGGCTGGTACATCACAGGGGAATCTTGCCCAATTCTTTTATAGGGATCCCATTCATACTCTGCTTACCAGAGGATAGGCTTCCTGCAAGGATGGTAAGGAGAGGGCATTGTATGCACTGCCAAGAGCGAACTTAATCTTCAGAAGAGCATCTCCATCTTTATTAATCTTCAGCAAGATCTCTCTAATAGACAGTATGCTGCACATAATATTTGCAACATCCACCCAGAATTATATATATAGGCAAATAATGCTGGCTCTATTGTAATGTTCGAACATTTGATGAATTGGGTTTTGGTAGATCTGACATGTTTGAATATTTGTAGATATGTCAAATAATAAATAGCAGTAGCTACTCTGTGTAGATAGTCAAGGACAGAGGTATTGCCCTTCACTGTGAATCCCATATGAATATTATGCAGCCCTTTGGATGACCTGTGGGTCTATACGTGTGCCACCCAAAATCTTATAAGTTGCCTATCAGTGTTTCAGGAAATACAAATGAAAATGAAGACAAACAGAAATTATATTTAATTTTCCCTGTTGAAAAAAAACAAAATATAGTTTAGCATCTAAAAAAACTGCATTTAACTAAATACAAAACACACATGAATGAGAAAAAATGAACAGGCAATATACTACACAAAGTCCTGCCATGGCATCCCTATTTCATTGAGCGAGTACCAATGCCAAGTTGAGAGAGTTCTCATGTGACAACCTGGCTCTAAATGTATAAAGAGTGGCCAGTTACTTTCAACTTGAGAGCATCAACACGCGCTAGTAAAAAATAGGAGATTCAATTATTGTTTAACAGAAGAAATGCTCAGGCAGCTTGGTATAACACTGTAGAGAGTTCAAAGAACATTGTGACTCACCGAGTAGGATATTAGTGTTTTCCAAGGACAGAACAAACCTAATAAGGTTGCATTGATATAGACATCCCATAAATTTCTAGACCGTTTGCAACCCGCATGGTGCAGCATTGTACACAGTTTACACCACCATAATTCTTTGCAAGTAAATTAAGCTTCAAGGTCTGCTGTTATATGCAGCTCATGTAACTCTTATGCTGTCACTCTTATATGTGGTAGATCAAAGAAAGTTTCTTTGTTGCTCACTTCAAAAAGAGTCCAAATGTACTTTACTGAGAGGATGAAATGAACTTCAATATGACTGGTTGCTATGCAACAGTACACCTACTTTCCATATATACACCTTATATAAATCTGTCCTGGTTTTGTTTGAGATATGAGATGCATCACGATATCAGTCAGCTGTGGAAAGTAAAAAAGATATGTGTATTAAAAATATCTTTCAATCTTTAAGGCCAACTTCATCCCAAGGTGATATTTCCGTTTTGTGCGGTTGTTGGGATGCTCAGTGACATGCTGGCTTTCTACATCTCTCAGGTCCTCCAAAATTGGGATATTCCTACTGGTATTCTGAGTTCCACCCTTCACAAGGTTAAATGATGTTGTTATGCTCTTCTGATAAATTCTCCACAATATACAATAAATAAATTATTGTGGATCAGATGGGAGTGAGTAACACCTCCTTCAAAGCTTTGTAGGAGAAGGTGGAGACACAAACGACTGCATGGAAATATCCCTAGTAAAGTGCATGTGAAGTATAAGATGGAGGGTGATACAAACCAAGCCTGGCCCTTCATAATGACAAGTGTAAAATGATGAGCAGTAACACTCATTATATCACATCAGTGCTCAGAATGTGTGCCTGGTAACGCAAGTTACGTTCCATCATCTCTCTCATACGCCGAGACTTGTTGGAATGACCCGATCTCATGGAGAGCTCTGACTTGGAGCTCTGACAGCGCGAGGAGACTCTTCTTCTCAGGTTTTGAGAGATAGACCTGTGGAGGTTCTTCATGGATGAAGATGCAGCCATAGTTTTAATCCAAGGATGCTGTATGGCATCTCTAGCTGTCAGTCGGTCATTGGAGTCCACATTGAGCAAGCGGTCTACAAAGTCCTTTGCAAGATTGGAAACACTGGGCCAAGGCTGAAAAACACAACACTATTTTTTAATAAATGCAGTAAAATGAACACATGACAGAGTTTCTATACACTTGAGGCAGTGGCATACCAAGGGCAGAGCAGCAGGTTCACTTCACCTCGGGTGCCACAAAACAAGAGATGCAATGGAGACACTCAGGTGTACTGATCCTATGCCTAGTTCTGCCTGCATAGCTCTGACTGTGACATTACTCATCAGAGGCAGTAGTGCAGTACACGGAGTGTCTTTTCTCTTAGGTAAATAACCCACTACATCACATGGGTTACTTATCACATCAATCTCTTTAGCTCTCACTGCCCATCAATGAAATAGGTCACCACACCACTGGCACCAATGTAAAATAGCACTTTATTACTGACAGTGTAAAGAGGGAAATTTATCAATGACCACCAATATAAGGGGGGACTTTTCCATTGGGGGGCATTTCTCCACTGGCTACCAATGTAAGGGCGCACTTCTCCATTGACCACCAATGTAAGGGGACACTTCTCCATTGACCACCAATGTAAAGGTTCATTTCTCATTTTGTACCAGAGTGGAAAATCTAAGCTATCCTAATTAATGAAAGCTAATCTCCAAGCAAAAGAGATTTCACATTTCACCCCATTCCTCCCAGTTACCATTAAAAAAAGTTCCCCCAAAGTCTTTTTATTACTTACCTGACTCCACCATCCTGTAACCCTTCCAGCACCTCTTCTGCTAGTGAGGGCCAGTGATCCAGCACTGTAGGCCCACTGTCCACTGTCACTGTCTGATCTAGTCACCATCCCTCTTCGTGACATCATCTCTCAACAGCTGGACAACCAATGAGAATTATCCATGTCACCTGAAAGTGATGTGGTCACCAGAAGGACACTCCCACTCTGCAGTGAGGAAGAGAGAAGACTCTGGACCCAACACGTCACATGACCATGGATTTAGGTGTGTATTTGGGCATTTAGATACTTGTTACCGAGCAAATGTGTATGAGGACTAAGTGACCTATTAATTTCATCAATAGGATTAGTCTACCCAAAAGTAATGTTTTAATTAATGGTGGAGTATTTTGGGACCATTCATCTGTCTCCTTACAGCTTTAGGTAACTCCAGCAACGAGCTCAAAGCAATAGTTCCTAGCTTTCTGCATACCCAGAAATGCATTGAATGCCTGATCCCTCTGTTATCTCTATGGTTCATCCTGCTGCCCGATAGATAACTAATGTGTAATGCAGTGAGTGACATAATGATAGGCAGAAGAAACCACAAAGTGCAGAGGGGGATTAGGCTTCTGACATACTTCTGGGGATGCTGAATACTTTTTAGACTGCTTAGCTCTTCAAGAGAGCAAAGATCAACGGCACGGGCCAGACAGATAAGTATTCAGGCTGGCCTTATTAATAGAAAAATATATCTAGCGATAGAATCGATTTAAGACTTTGCACACCCAGAGGAAGACCACACTTTTGGAGAAGGTGTAAACTACTGTACATGCAGACTTGGTCTTTGGTATAAATTTGAATGGACAGAAGTGCTTGTTATCTACACCTATGCTGGTCCCACACAGTCTGATCCCTGCCTGAGTGTCCAAAGCAGAGAGTGCATTGGGTACAACACTTGCAAGAGCTGAACTGTTTTTAATTAGACATGTGCGCCGGCAAAACATTTGGTTCACTTCGTATTTTTTCTTATTTTATTTTTCAAGATTCGAGTTTGAAAGTCAATGCGTTTTGTTATTCGGTTGTCAGAATCTGAAATGTACATTGATTTCAGATGCACTAGATAATTACAAATGAATTTTCGTTGCAGCAAAGTGACATTAGAAGAAAACATTTAATTTTTCTTTTTAACTTTTGAAAGTCCACAGAAACAATAAAAAAAGTGTGGGATTTCCCCCCATCCCCCCCACCCCCAATTCATAGCAGACCCTTTAGGTCCCCCCTGGAAAAGCACCTTGTCCCCATGTCGATGTCAACCCTGGCCCGGTCCCAGTGGTTGTGTGGGTCTGTGGGCAGGGTGCCTCATATAGGGAGCACCCAGATGCTGCCCTCCACCCAGTGAATGAGTAAGAGGTAGTTATTACCCCTACTCATTCACCAAATAAACAGTCAAATTGTAAATAAGCACACATACCAAAAAAAAAGTCCTTTATTTGAAAACAAAACACACAACAAAAATTTTAGACAAGTCCTTTATTTATTTTTTTAAAAGTGTTTATGAATGTACTTAGGGATGCACCGATACCGTTTTTTCTGTATCGAGTGCGAGTACCAATATATTTTTTTCCGGTACTCGCTAATACCGAATACCGATACCAGAAGTCCCATTAAGGAAGCCAGGCAGCATGTAATTACTCCCCATCTGGCTTGCTGATTAGCCCGGTGGCGTGTAAAGACCCGGCTTCCCGATTAGCAGAGAAGCCGTCTCCATGCTTCTTGTCACTAGGTGAAAGCATGGAGCCGGCTTTCACCTGGCCAATCAGGAAGCCGGGCACCATCTAATGACGCTGCGCCCGGTTTCCTGATTGGCTGGGTAGCCGGCTCTATGCTCGCTCGTCACCAGGTGACGAGAGAGCATGAAGCCGGCTTTCTTGCCAATCAAGAAGCCAGGCAGCGTGTAATGACTCGCTGCCTGGCTTCCTGATACCAGAAGCTCAAGTATCGGGCTAGGCATCGGAGCATTTGGGCGAGGACGAGTACTTACTAGTATCTGTATCGGTGCATCCCTAAATGTAATCCACACATCAATCATGTCGTCTAACAAAGTAGATCTTTGTCAATCACGATGGACGACGGCCGTCGACTTGCCGAAAGCAAAAATACCTGATTTTTCCTAATTAAATCTTGGCGCGCTGAAATACGCCCTCTGCCCGAAATAGTACAGGAGCTTCTTTTGGGGCGTTTTTCCGCACGTATCCATAAGGATACAGTCTGATAGATTTATGCGCAAACGCGCATATTACGAACGCCCAAGTGTTAACCCAGCCTTAAAGTGTATGTCTTGGCACAAAAAACATGTTTACTACCTTTCTACAATACCTACACATTTGTTTTATCAATTTACAAATGCTGCAAGTAGAAAAAAATACCCTTTGATCCTGCCAGACATCCTGCAGAGGAGGAGACAGACTGCAGGGACCGGTCTAACAAACAAGTCAGCTCCAAGGTTTAGGCAGTGGTGTCACAAGGGAGGTGCGGGGTCTGCAGCCCACACCGGATGACACCATCAGAGGGGGTGACACCAAATGACTGACAGTCACTTTGGTGTCACCCCCTCTTAAACGTCAGGCACACGGTCATGGCCCAAGAGCCTGACAGTGGCACATGAAAGAGGGGAGGACCCTGCAGCATACCTGATCCCGCCAGGTCAATATCTCCTCCTCTCTTAGCTGGTGTCTATCACCAAGATGCCCGTCGGCAGTGAAGTGCATGTATGATGATGTCACACCATGGACGTCATAACGCATGCGGGGCAGCTGCACCAGGTGACACCCACCCTGGTGAGTTCAATTTAGTATATCTTTGTTAATTTCATCCCTAGAAGAAAACAAATAGAATTGAAATTTGTACGTGTTTTCGGAAACTCATACATTCGGATGTATTTGAATTTCTGAATGACAGAAATAACAAAAATCTCAGATGCATCCGAATGTACGAATTTCTGAAAATTTTTACGAATTTCAATTCGGATTTTTGTTTCTGTAGACTGTTAAAAAAAAAAAATTTATTTTCTCTGTCACTTTGCTGCAACAAAAATTTGCTCGCAATTAACGAATATTCGCCTGAATCCGAATTCCAAAGAGAATTGACTGTCAGATCCGAATCCCGAAAAACGAATTAACGAAAAATTTTAAAAAAATGTTGGCTGGCTTACATGTCTAGTACATAACCAGTGCAGTGTGAGGGTAGCACCACTGCAAGGGTTACGATTATTTCTGTCTGGAGTTCTTCTTTAGTTTCTTCCTTGCATGGACCACAGAACAAGCAACATTTTTTTTGCTGTTGTTTTGAATAGAAGAAAATGATAACATTTCTGTCAAATATATATTGCTTTCCATGTCCCAGGTGGGCATATTTTCCCTTCCGTCCTACCCTAAGGACACAAAAAGGAAGGGAGAGGAAATCTATACTAAGTGAGCAAAATCCTACCTATGGCCATTGTCTTTGGAACAGGTGTCCCCATTGGAAGATTTCAATGCCCTTCCTGTTTAAGTGACAGATGTAAAATTTTGGTCTTCCCCTCACTTTCTGTCACAATGTCAACTCTATCTAGGACAGAAACTGATTGGAAATTCACATATTCAGAGATCAAGAAAAGCCTAGCAGGAGTTCTAACCCTCCACTCCATATGAAACTAAAAATAAATGTTTTTTTCAGTTGCACTTTAAAGGATTTCAGATTAAGTCTTCATTGCAGAAGAGCTGGAGGAAAACAGCACATTAGGCTTACTATATTTGCTTAGAAATCTAACTTCCATTTCAGAGCACACCTACTCACATTATGTCTACTACAACACAAAAGAGAAGCAAGGATGAGTACAAATAATTCAAATCAGTGCAATGTGATGGGTGCCCTCATTAACCAATAGTAGGACAAGAAGCACAAGAAGTAGGAAAGGGGCTACACAGTGACATGAAACCGCTGGTTGCTATTTGCTTATTAGAACACCCCAGGGTTTTAGATTACTAGGGCAGTCTGCAAAGAAGATCAAACTTTTTCCCTTAAGATGTCTGCTATTCTAAAGGTGCCCATACACCTTCCGATTATCGGGCAAAACTTTTCGTCCGATGATCGAATAGTCGTACGATTTTCGTACGACAGACCCATCCTGCCCACATGATCGCAAGATTAATTTAGCCGTAATTAACGAAAAGCACCTGGACGAAATGTGGTAATTGATTTGCCGTATATTCGATAGACTGTTAAAAAATGTAGATCGTACAACTTTTGACGGAACCTTACAAAAATCGTACGATCTAGCAAAGTTTTCAAACATGCTTGACCGTCAAAAGTCGTACGATTGTACAGTAATGTCAGTCGGACGCAGTGTCCAATGCACACATACGATTATCGGACGAAAAGTCTATCGCATACGAAAATCGTCCGATAATCGTAAGGTGTATGGGCACCTTAAGAGGAACCAGACTTTCATCCCTAAACCAGCAAACAGGTTTGCTTTAGATTGTTATGTACATGTGCTTAAATGTGTTTCTTCTATTCTGAAAATAAAGATTTCCCTGGTTTGAACCTGCATGAGTTGCATTATCAATCATACTAGAGTGGTTAAGCTAAAGGTGCCCATACACCTGCCGATTATCGCACGATAATTGCGGGTGATCCCGCGATCGTATGATAATCGCCAGGTGTATGGAAGGCGTGCGACCGTTTCTACTGTACGGTCGCACGTCTTTTGTCATCCGAGCATGCTTGAAAACCTGCCAAAAATCGTAAGATTTTCGGCGGGTTAGTGGCGTGCTCGGAAGATAAATGCTGAACGGGCCGGTGTGCGCATGCGCTGCCTGCTCAGCATTGGAATCATCGAAAGCACGATCTGCCTGTCCAAGATTGGCAGATCGTACGAGATTTTAATTACCTTACAACCATCACACAACGAAAGTCGTGCGATGGTTGTAAGGTGTATGGCCAGCTTAAGCCACACTTGAGTTTCAGTGTAAAATAAATTGTCCACTTTTTTGTCAGACTGGTGTTTATCTTTAAAACATCTATTAGTCTGCTTCAGTATTTGATAATTGCAAAAAGACAAGCTGAGAGAATCCTGGGCTCTGGTGTACAGGCTGATGACCATTGCTAGGATGTAAATTCAAATAAACAGCCACACATACTTACATCTCCTAAGTAGCTATATTTGCCTTTAATGATCAGCCGATAAAGTCTTGTACGGTTTTCATCTTCGAAAGGCATAGATCCACTGAGCAAAATATATGTGATGACTCCAAGAGCCCACATGTCCACTGCATTACTGTAAGGTTTTCTTAGTATAATTTCAGGTGCAATGTATTCAGGTGTGCCACAAATGGTCCTCATTGACCAGTCTCCGCATTTACCATTTCCAGCATTTGCCAATCCAAAGTCTGTGACTAATATCTTTGAGTCTGCTCCTGGGTGGTAATAGAGGAGATTTTCTGGTTTTAGATCTCTATGAGTTATACCTAGTCCATGAAGATAATTTATGCCATCAAGAACCATCTGAAGCACCTTGGTGGCATCCCGTTCGGTGAAAGACCCTTTAGCGATGATTCGGTCAAAGAGCTCTCCTCCAGTGGCCAGCTCCATGACCATATAAACTCGGTCGTGAGCTTCAAACACTTCAATGAGCTGAATGATATTATGATGGCTGACTCTTCGGAGGATGTTGAGTTCAGACTCACAGACTTCCTGGCCTTCTTTGGCTCTTGTTTCAATCATTTTGATGGCAAATGGTTGCCTGGTAGCTCTATGCTCAACTCTCACAACTCTGCTAAAACTTCCCCTGCCGATTAGAGCTTTAATGTCGTATCTGAAAGAGAAAAAAAAATATTATTATCTGCTATATTAAGGAGATAAAAAAAAGATAACACTGCAGTCCTTAACATTAGAAATCCATTTGCCTTCTATATTCCAGTAAAATAAGGTTTTCATGATTGATCTTACAACTGTCATAAGTAGAGAAAGAAGATGGCCTATTCCCAATTTGAATTGCATGCTGCTGAGGCCTGCAGCAGCTTTTCTCCTTTCTATATTATTTCATTGTCACTTAAAAGTGATAGGGTGATGAATGTCAGCTCCGTTTTGAACACCATCCTGTTTTTCTAACTGGAATTCTTGTTTATAAACAAGATAATACATAATTGTTCCACAGAATCTGGATTAATTTAACTGATGGGACAGACAAGGTATTTATGTAATGTTTCTTGCAGGGGCGTAACTAGAAACCCCAGGGCCCCGGTGCAAGAAACCATTGAGGGCCCCCCCCCCCCCAATAAAAACATGATTTTGATACCTTTTTTTTTTTTCTTCTATTAAATGAAAAGTATTATTTATTTATTTTTTTCAGGGCTAGTTCACATCAGCTCCAGTGTGTTCCGGCCGATTTAGTGCTGGAAAACACTGGATTGCAACCCGTCCAGCTCACTGCGTTCTGGGGTGTTCCAGCAATGCATTATAATGTAAATAATAACAGCTTTTTAACCCCCCCCCCCCAGTGCGGAAGGTCTCATGAGGGGTACAGAGGGTGTCATGAGGGGTACAGAGGGTGTCATGAGGGGTGCGGAATGTCACAGGAGGGGTGCGGAAGGTCTCAGGAGGGGTGCAGAGGGTGTCGGAGGGGCCCAGAGGGTGTCAGGAGGGGTGAAGAGGGTGTCAGGAGGGGTGCAGAGGGTCCCTGTAATTGCTCAGTCTTATACAATCAAAAGAATTACTAGTGATTCTATAAGACTGAGCAATCGACAATTATGTCTGGATCCGCCCAGCTGCATGTGTGGCAGCTGGCTCTGCCTATCTAGAGGCAGAGCCAGCTGTACCCTCCCCCGTCCGTTCCGCCAGTCAGCGCTGGAGGATTGGAGCAAAGAGGGGGGAATCCAGCCCCTCCCCTGTCACGGCAGAGAGCCGTGACAGGATCGAGAAGTGAGCGAACGCCGGTATGTGTTCGCTCAGTTCAACATTACTCTAGATCTCAGTGCTTCATCTAAACACATAACCAACACCCATAAATAGTGGTTTCATTGGTCAGTAAAGTGTGCATCCTTTCTAAGGCAACAGACCAAACTCTGTACGCATGCACCACAAATATATCTGTAGCCACCCTGTCATAAATAGGAGTGTCTATTAAAACGTAGTTGTTTTCAAATTTTAGTCAGTCTGATACTGATTCAATAGTATGTGCTCATTTGGTTTCTCCTTAGCACCTTGTTATCGTTTGGATCTGCCTTGTGCTGGGTGTAACCTTGCCACAGAGCAGAGCAACCAACAGCAGTCTGTTAAGAATATCTATGTATCTCTTCATGCCCAATCACTTCATGGCCAGTGGTGCATATTGGGAGAGGACATAAATATTCGGGGTGGACCATGTGGGGAGCCTGATAAGTGATCCTCTGTGGCAGCATGGTGATCTACTCTGAAATGGACTAGTAGCTTTTGATTCAAGTACTGCATAGCCAGGATCTCAAGACACAGATTGCCACAATTGACTTAAAGTAAGGTGACCACATTTTTTAAATGAAATCAGGGAACTTTTTTTTGTTATTGGCAAATGGTTAAAAAAACTATTTTATTAGCATCTTTTCCTCAAATTATATATGCAGTGTATTCGGTATACACCAAATTATGTCCCCGGAAATGTCCCCAGGAACATAAAATAAAGAAATTATAAAAAAAAAAAAATTATACTCCTGATCCTTGGATCCACCGACGAGCGCAGCCTCCCGTCTCCCACTATTTAAACCGGAGCGAACTGTATGCAGCTTCTGACGGGCTGCGCTATTAGCTTAGCGGGAGCTATTCAAAATGCGCAGACGGCTTCACCACTATGCTAATAGCGTATCTTCTCAGAAGCTGCATACAGTTCGCTTCGGTTTTCTGACAGCATGGGAGATGGGAGGCTGCACTTGTCAGGGGATCCAGGGATCAGGTGAGTATTAAAAAAAAAGTCTTATTTTATGTTCGGGGACATACTTTGACCGAGGATGGTCTCCTCAATCCAGGGACTGTCCCCGGGAATCGTGGGCGAAAGGTCCCCCTAACTTAAAGGTCCTCTATCTGTGAAGGCTGCAAATACTTTGTTCTACCATTTTTTGGAGTCTTTTACATCATGGGTGTCCTGTGCTCTCTCCCTCTCTCCCAGAGTTGTTTAACAATCAACGCATTGCATCTTCTGTGTGGACTTCAGTTTTGTCGGTCACCAGTGGAGGGTTGGTAAGTGAATTTGGGGCAGCAACACCATTGTAAACTTTATTACTCAATCACTACAGAAGACTATTGATTATAACCAGAGACATGTTCAATCTAACACACACAAAACCATAAACATATAAATTGTCTCTTCCATGGCAGATCCTGTAGTTCCCAGTAGTGTGCTCACTGCGGAAGGTCACCTGTTTTACAAGTAGATCTGAATGGGGGAGCTGAAAGTCAATCTGTTCCTATGGATATTGACGTAATTACATATTCATAACAAGCAGTAAATGAGGTTTAAAAGATAATTGCACGTTCAAACACCAACCACTTATCCTTTTTGCCCCTTCTCCAGATGCATACTTATCCTGCAATAGTGTCTGTGACCTCTGGGGTTTGTTTACATCCTGCTTCCGATCTTCCATATGCCTTTTGCTGTGGACTTTGGCATAGCTCCACAATTAATGCAACTACAGAGGTCAGTGGAGCTTGTTTCAAGCTCATATACTGCTTGGTAATAATATTTAAATACTTGATGTACAGTTGTGTGAAAAAGTGTTGGCCCCCTTCCTGATTTTTCATTGTTTTGTACGTTTGTCACACTTTAATGTTTCAGATCATCAAACAAATTTAGAAATTTAGCCACAAATTTAGACATTTAGAAATGGCTTTATAACCTTTTCCAGACTGATAGATCTCAATTAATTTCTTTCTCATTTGTTTCTGGATTTCTTTGGATCTCGGCATGATGTGTAGCTTTTGAGGATCTTTTGATCTACTGTGTTTCCCCGAAAATAAGACCTAGCACTATCTTCAGGGATTTCTTTAATATAAGACCTACCCCGAAAATAAGACCTAGTTCGGTGGTAGGTCTTATATTACAGAAATCCGCTAGGTCTTACTTCCGGGGTAGCTGCACATAAACTGTGTAAAGACCGGCCGCAGCTCCCGCCCCGCCCACACGCCCGCCTGCTGCAGCTCCAGCCCATGTGAGCTTACACAGGGCCAAGGGCTTTCTTCCCAATCCTATGTGACAGTGCTGTTGCTTGGTGATGGTCTACTCATACACCAAGTGCTGTATTGTAGGAGTAGGGGAAGTAAGTCACTTGCTATCCATATCGAAGAACTGGAATTTTTCTAGTATGTGGGAGGGGGGCATCTAAGTGAACTCTTAAATCTGGCTTTCATCTGTGAAATAAGCACCATTATAGGAGCATTATTCCCTTTCAACATTGTCAGCCCTTTGTTGGTTCCATCCAACTCTATGGCCAGCATTGCAATGTAGTAATGATGGTATTAGTCTCAACTACTTGCATTTATAATTAGACATTATTTTATGGGCAGTATAATAGCATAACAGAACAAAATGGCCCAAGAGATTCTCTTCTTTAGGCTTCTGTGATGCAGAGCTTTATGATAGACATTTGCAGTACTGCGTATGACCTTTATAAGTGTTGATTAACTCAGCTAAATAAAGATGTAAATCAGCATAAGTTATGCATGACAACTCTTGCTTTCATTATAATTTACATAAAAAGTTTATATTTAGAACATGGGATCCTGGAAAATTGCACTTGTCTGGACTTGTATAACCAATCCATCAGATAAAATACTCTTTCTTCTGTCATTACTCATATGCCTTCATGGTTCAATGACTTAGGAACAGAAAGAAGAAGAGGTTTCAGTTAAATGACCCGAGACATCCTTGTGTTACTATTTGACAGAACTGCTGCATTTCTGCTGGTTGTATGAAAAACGTAGAGGTGTATTATGTATAGCATAGCAATAGCAATGCATATGTAATATTTACTAACACCTCTCTGTTAAACGGGCATAGCAATACCCATGACAGCTCTCCTTTTGCAATTCATGAACTTCAACATAAAAAAAAAAAAACATGCAAGGTTTTTGATCCTAATGTTTGTGATTGCATGTAAGAAATACACCACGTCACATTGACATATTCACTTACTCTGATAATTAATGTTTGTTTTTTTGCACAATGAAAATGTTGTAATTATTATTAAGTATATATAGAAACAAAATTGACTAACAAATTGCACAAAATAACAAGCTGCTAAGAAAAAAGCAAACATTAATTGATTTCTAGGTGAACTTCCAAAAGAAAGTTATCATCTCACTTTTATTTTTTCTTCTACCAAAGTATGAGAAAAATCGGATGGATTGTTGAGCAACACTTCTTCCATCAGACAGTTTGATAAATAAGGACATATGTTGCAAGAGATTCCAGAAAAGGAGTATTTTACCAAGTGTTACTGAAGCAAGTGTCCCCATTGAAAGACTTTCCTTCAGCTTCTGTAACAGTGACCCCTGTAAGATTTTGGATTTCCCATTACTTACTGTCCCTGTGACACTGGTCATCAAGACAAATACTTGGGGTAAATCTCTCAGCAGGGAGAACCAATAAAAGCCTGATAGAGGTGTGACAACCTCACCCTGCAAAGACATTTTCCAAGTTGCTGGGCAGCAATCTAAGCACCAGCAGACTGAGGGTGACCGTCACTGGAGCAGGTCAAATGGGCAGTTAACCCTTTACACACATAAATACACACACACTGTAACTGCCACCATGTCATTTAACATAAACACGTTCCATTCCCAGAATCCGTGTTTGGTGTCTAACCGAATGGTATCCTCTTCTGCATTAGTGCAGCAAATTTTTAGGAAAGTAACTACTAGCATAAGAGTTATAAAACATGAATGAAAATTAACTTTGTGGAGTCCAGTTATAGATCAATATAAATCACTATCTCAGTCTCTTAGATGTGTACTCCCTAAACTGCACTCCAGACCACTTACGATGACCATTTATGACAGGGCCTCATCAGAAGGTTTATGATGCCTCTGCTTTTCCTGCTAACTTGTCTGCCTTTCCTCAAACGTGGCTTAAAATTTTTAAGCATGACTGCTTAAGCAAATACAGGAGACAGGGCAGGATTTTAATCTGGCTGTCTTGTTATTTTAGGGGGAAATAAGGGTGCCACTGTGTTCAGAATCACCCCCATTCTCACTTTTTGAGGTTAGTCAGACTTTACTATTGTCACACCTCCCCTCTTTAGAAGGTCACATGGAAGGGATTATCAGTGCTTTTCCAATGTTTTTGCTGACTCTTCTTGCTGCAACTTTTGCTGACTCTTCTTGCTGCACTAGTCCACCAGCATTGCCATGGTTACTTCCCCTTTTGTGTTGTATGGTGAAATTGTGTTGCTGGAGAATAAAATTTTAATGAAACAGCTTGCCATGAACCGGCAAAACTGTTTAACAGTGACATAATTGTGGTCAGTGAATATTGTTAAGCTGCAGCCATACAGGTAATTTTGCAGCTTCTGCGGCAGCCACATGATTGCAAGGCACTCCTTTATGGCTGCATACACTACTTCCCTTACAGCAGGTGTTTTACAACCCTCAGAAAGGCGGCTGGCATGTTTTTCATCCGGGTGCTGGAAGCTAGCAGAATTTTCCAGTACCATTTACTCAGGTCCATGATTGTTAGAAAGTAGGCAACCACCAGCTTACCTAACAACTTATGAAACCTGGACATAGGGTAGGTGTCAACAGTGGTGATGGCACTGATCTTTCTGCAGTCCATGCAGAACCTGGCCACTTGATCGTTTTTGGGGTCCGGAACTACCAGCGAGGCCCAGGCACTGTGAAACGTATGAATGACCCCTAACTTCAATTTCTCCTCAACCCCCATGTCTGTCCACACCTCCAGCAAAATGCAGTAGGCAGACCATTTGATGTCAGAATGCACCCTGTGTCTACCTTGTGGACTGAAGGGTGCATCTTTCCTAGTTTCCTGGTGAAACAGTCATGGTGTGCTGCAAGCATTTCCAGCAGCTGAGTTTCCTATGTGGGAGAGAGGAGAGGTGTGGGTACCCAGCTAACAAATCTAAGCGTGGGTCAGCCTCTTCCTTTTTCAGGAAAACTGGCATTATATGCGGTCCTTTCATGATGTGTCTTTACATTGTTGCATTGTTACATTTACATTGTTTACATTGAAAGCTTTCAGTCTTCTACTTCCTTCTGCCAAACTTACTACATAAATGATGCCATTCAAGCATTTTGTGTTTGCATATGATCCCTCACAGGCTACCTGCAGTTTGTTCTGTCACATATGGAGTAGAACATATACTTTCTGACCCACATTTGTTAGCTCTCTGGCATTGCAATTATACAAGCATTGTACGTGGCCTAAGCCTGTTTCATGTTCTACTGTACAATGCCAACCAGCATCTCCATTCTGTCCCAGAACCTCAGTACGTATTCCACCACAGAGACCTTGTGTAACTGACTCACCTGATCCTTGTCTCAGCGCGGCTCGTCGTTACACCTTGGGACTGGCAATCTGATGCCCCCCCAAGTCTATTCTGGACCTTTTCTTGTACCAAAAAAAGGCCCCTCATTAGCCTCATTATTTTATGCACAGCATTTTTTTTGTGGGAAAAAGTAAATAAAAAATGTAGAGCATCAGTACACAAATAATGATCAAATGCACAAACATACAAAACACAACTACAGAGCATTAAATTAAATAAACTAACCTCCCCTAAATTCACCCCCAAAAAATCCACATCCTCTTAATAAAGAAAAAAAGCAGACATTTTAACTAAGCAGTTCAAAGAAGGAGTTTGAATGTTTTTCTTCTTAGGGATAATTTTAGCAGCTGAAAGTCGTAATTTTGTGACAAAGTCTTGCTAAAAAAACATTTTTCTGAAATCACTCTGTTTATTTGTATTTTCAGAGAATGCTGCAGTATTATTCAAATTGTCCTTTTGCATTCAAGGCTGAAAAGGTGAACAGTACTATATGTTGCTGTAAGTACGGTCACATATATAGTTATGCTTCTGCTTTATACTCTTAACAACTGAATAAAATCCATCATTCAATAATTCCTCCTCTGTGCTTTCACCTCGGTGTTTCAGGTTGACAGATGCCTTTGTGATTTACATATTGTAATACTTAGGCTGCAGAAACACAGGTATTCAAGTCAAGAATTTAGCTCAGTGTAACAGTGCAGAGAGTAGATATTATCAGTGTTATTCAGTGGCCCAGTACTAACAAGGATTTAGGTGACATTTTTTAATAGCATATCATTGTGTTAAAATATGTACTGAATGCAATGTTCCCTGACCATTACCCAGCCACAAATGCTTTGGCAACAAATGCCAACAGATGAACTAATGACAGTGCTTGCTACTCGTATATTAGAATTTGTTAAGAGTATCAGAGGCATCTGATAAGATAAAGTTTTTTTCAAAATGTTCCCTGCAAAGCAAAATCAGAGCTGGTTAAAAAACAAAAAGGGGTTATTAACAAGGTTATATTTTTAGGTCCTGCAATCCTATATTCACTCAACAATTGTTTGCTTATATACCCCTAGTATGCAATAATAAGCATCAACAGTAATTATACAGCCTGGTAAAAAGCCTGCCATTTGCAGAAACTTCCCAGTTAGAAAGATTACCCTGTAGAGCCAATGTCCTGGAGATACTGGAAGGACAGAGAGAGAACTCCAGGAGAAAGAGCAAGGATGCCCTATACAGCCTAAGATTTGCGAGAAAGACTGCCCTGGTGCATTAATCCATGTGTAGAGACCATGGGGTGAGTCAGAGACTGCCTATTTACCAACCCACAGAACTGTGAAGGGAAGCTGGACTATCTGCACAGATCCAGCATCGTGACCTACTATTTAATATTTATAAGGTATAAAACAGCAGATCACAGCAGCATGCCCCAGCTGGAATAGGCTGTTTCTCTGGCCAGCTCTGCAGGCTGATGATGACACTACTGCATCGGGCGATGGTAACATAATCCATCTGCATCAAAATTCATCAGTTGGTGTTGGCCAGGCCCATGCCTACTTGGTCCATGGCTCCCTAGGCCACCTTGCCTCAATCTAACTTCAGTAAAAACATAAAATTTAAAACACCTGAACTATTTCCTATTATTCACAATCCTCCTTCTGAAAAGAAACTGCAGTTTGTATTGATTTGACAAACATTAGAGTTTGAAAAATCATCCTTTTGTACACAATCCTATACTGATTATGACAATTTGTAGACTAGTCATGAAAAAATATTTACAGCACCAAAAAAAGGATTTACACACAAATTTCATAAACACGTATCAACTCATGTTATTTTTTTTTTATCATATTGCTCCCTAATCAGTGTCCAGGGGACATAATCTTTTACTCTGCATACATATTGCTCTGCAGGTCCTCTAAATTATCTAAAGAACTGTTCAGCAGCAAAAGTAGTGAGGAGCAAGTGGAGGAGCACGAAGCAAGGCTCAGGTGTGCCCAGCCTCAAATATCACCTAATAGAGGGATATTTTGTTTATATATATATATATATATGGATCTTCTGAATACAGCATTTCTGTATCTATTCATAACCTCCACACACTTTTTATAAACAAGTTCATTCAACCACACATCTATTTGTGATCAACAAATGATCTGATCTGTTATAAACAAAGATGGAAAATCTGAGACTTGCCGTTTGTAATTAGGATTATTACAAAGTTGGATTTATCACTCAATTTCTGCTCTGATCGGTGCACACTAAGGGATTCTATTGTCATGTAGACTGCAGATTATGTGTTATCTGTAAATATATATCTATGGAATAACCCGTTATCACTCAGTACTATGTAAGGAATTTGTACATTAGTTATGTAAAAATTTGACTGTTGCTTTGAAATGCATGGCTGGCCAATTGACTCACTATTCCCATGTGACACCTATGTGGACCACCGGTTTGCTCCCTACTCTCATGATCTATGTCTCCTCTGTATGTTGAGTTCCGAGCTTCATCCGACATGTACCTGCCATGGGAATCTACAGCAGAGCCCTTATTTTTCCTATGTTAGTGATCGCATCCTATGCCTTTACCTTACTTTCTGACAACTACCTGTATATTGCGTAATCACAACAACTGTTACTGTGTTATGTCACGCACACATTGCTGTTCACTGAGCCACCCCTGGGTTCCATTGTTATAATTACCTCTTGGAGGTGATATCTGTTCTTTTCCTTTCTTTATGTACGATTGTCTTAATATCTGGATTTTTCTAATGACACTGTGTTGTGTACTGATGTATTTAATATTTTTATGTCAATAAAAAAATCTATATGGGGAAAACAATTTTTTTGACTGTTGAGAAATAGCTAAGTATAGGTTCCCGTAGGCTGTATGCACTCAGACATCTGTTATGGGACCATGTTGAGTTGCAGTTTATTGTGACTGTCCACGTTAAAATTAGTGCACCTCAACTGTCAAATGATGTTGTAATGAAGAATGTCAAGATTGCTTGGGATGAGTTAATCTGCCGGGGTTCAGAATGTTAGCAGATTCATTAGTCTTGCTCCAAATCTGAGGTTCGCAAACTTTGTGACGAACCCTGTTGAAGTCTAATGGGGAAGAGGGTTGACTCTTGGTATTCAGTTCTGGCCATTTGTAGGGCTAATTATTGTCAAACAAAAGGCACAGGAAGCCAGGTGCTGCATTGGGAGACATGTACCCACAGCAAAATAAAAGTATTAATTTTTTTCAATCTTAAAAATACATTTGAGTACCCTAACTATAAACAGAAATGTATCTTATTTGTGTATCACTTAGCTGTAGATCCTCAAATCATCTCTGAATTGGTGCTGACACTGTCCTTCCTCCTGGAAGGTGGCTACTTTTGTTCCCCATGGTTCCTGTGTGTGCTGTAAAGTAGCCACTGGTTCAAGATCTTGCTTTGAGCTTCTGAATTGGGGCTTCTGAATTGGTTGGAAAGCCAGGCTGACTAGCAACAAGTGAAACTGCCTTCCTTGTTATGACCCGCCTCCCGGCTTCCTGATTGGCTAGGAAGCCAGCTTCATGATGCAAGGCAGCCTGGCTTCCTGACCAATCAGGAAGCTGGGTGGCACATCATGACCAGCCTCTTGGCCTCCTGATTGGCTAGGAAACCGGCTTTATGATGTGAGGCCGCCTGGCTTCCTGATTGGCTGAGAAGCCAACTCCATTCTCCCTTGTGGCACTGCTGGCCAGAGGGAGATCTCCCTCTGACCGGAAGTTCCGGTATGAGGGGTAAGTATCGGAGCACTGATACTCACCCAAATACTCAGTATCGGCACCGGTGCATTCCTACTTTATGGATTCAACTTATGTTGGAAGTTGAACAAGAAAGGTAAACAATGTTTGCAATGTTTTGTCCTTCAGTCTTCATCCCTTATGCTCTGGAGTTGCAATCTTAAAGGAGAACTATGAGGTGAGTGCTTTTCACTCACCTCATAGTTCTAGCCGACCTGTGACAATGAAACTGTCACAGGTTGGCTCTGGATTCCCCTCTCCCCGCTCCGATCTGCCAGCGCTGCCTGGCGGAACGGACGGGGGAGTGGGTGGGTACAGCTGGCTCTGCCTCTAGTTAGGCAGAGCCAGCTGTCACTCACGCAGCTGGGCGGATCCCGTCGTCTAAGTCGGGATACGCTCCGGCTGCGGCGTCTCAGTATACCGCGAGCTGTAGCTTGCGGTATACTGAGCTTAGGGTAACGGGAGGACGCTAGTTTGTGTCCTCCCGTTACCCTGAGGAGAACTATGGGGAAAAACACTGACCCCATAGTTCTCCTTTTAACTTGCTCAATACAACTGCATTTGAGCTGCAGAGTGCTGAGCTTACTGTTACTGACAAGTACAACATACCGCAATGCAACACAGACCTACATAATTGCTCCTTCTGGGTTGCACATTACTGAATATTTTGAATAATGTGGGGTTTTTAGAGGTTTTTCTTATGGAGGAATCGTTTAACCAAAATTCTTTGATAATATGAAGTAAGTGAACAAATAATGATTTCAGTGTTTTTCATGCACTGTGGTGACATGCGCTGTGGGATCGCAGAACAGACAAAGATATCCTCTTAGCATTTAAAAAGCAAAAGTAAATATGCATTACAAAAATTTAAATAAATACTTAATTGACAACCAACATCTTCCAGATAAGCAAATTTTTATGCTTTTTAAAACATTTTGGTGTGCATGAGCCCTTACTTTTATATAATGTATTGTAATGTTTAATGTAACTTGTATTTCAATGTACTGCTGTCTGATCGCAGAGTTACAATTAATTAATGACTGTGGTAAAAACTTACCTGGCTGTAACCCTTGGGTCAAACTTGGCCCGGTACCTGGCAACTTGGTTGTTCTTTGCCTCAATGTCCCGATCTCTTTTGGTTTCCTCTTGTAGCCCCCAGAATTCAGCTTTGCATTTTACCGGCTCGTTGCAGAACTGGACTGGAACCATAGCGCGGATCAGTTTGACATAGTAAGGGTTCTTCTTTAGTGGAGGCTCCATAGGCTCTGGGAGCACCTTACTGCTTGCTCCACACCCCATCTCAGGAGGTCAGGGGACTGAAGAACACAGCTAGAGGACAGGGACCCATCACACATCCAGGTAACCCGACACAAAAAAAGGACAGAAATTCTCATGAGCAGCTTATTGTATCCTCCTACACACTCAGAGCTCAGCCCCTTCTTTGTGACACAGACATGTTACTAAGGGGAGGCAGTCTAAGAACAACATATATCACCTTAGAAAGACATTAGTGAGGAAAGTCATTAAAGCCTAGCTCTGGCTTTACTCTTATTACATAGTTGCAGAACAAATTCAAATTGCTCATCCATGTGATAATCTGCCGGGGGGGAAAAAAGTTTTTTTAGACTTGTACTCTAACATATGGCAGTACTCCAAAGACATGCTGAAAGGCTTATTGGCTCCTGTCTAAATTGGCCCTGTATGTGAGATAGGCACCTTAGATTGTAAGCTCCTTGAGGGTAGGGACTGATGTGCATGTGCACTATGTAGAAGAGCTGCATAAATTGCCAGTCATATATAAATGCCAATAATAATAATAATAATAATATCAGTGTGTGGGCATCCCCTAGATTTCAAGGGTGAGAAATAATCTGCTTGGATATCAAGAATGCATTAGTGAGTTCATGAAGCTCTACTTTGACCTGAACAACTTAACTGGCTGGCAACACTCATGAACTCCCAATGTTTTTCAGGTTTAGCCATCGCTGTGAATAGCCAATGTGTTGCAGAATGGGCTGCCTGCAGCTTGCAGGGAACATTCTCTGACACCTTAGTCTGCATGTGTACACGTAACACATAGTCTGCCCGATGTGTTAATATATGAATGAATTCAACTGTGCAGTCCCTATGCAGTCCCTAGCATTTGACTCTGTCTATTCATCTGTATAGTTGCTTGGTACAACAATGGATTTAGGTTTACTGCAGCCAGATTGATGAAAAATTATCTGCTGTTATTGGTTACTGGCAACACACAGGCAGATTTACAATTACTAATATCAAGAAGAATCTCTGGTACTCAGAACAACAGCCAAGCGCCACTGATTCTATCACTAACTGTTAACCCAAAAAATGTAATTTCTAGAAATATTTCAGATTCACTCTGCTGTTTAATGTACATGAATTGTTGAGCACTTGCTCAGAAAATAATACTTCAGATGTAATCATTTAACCCCATACTAAATTCACCATGTGTTGAATATACTGTACACTGACTCATACAAACACCAGCTCATTTACTGGTCTCAAATAATGATGATAATAATAATAATTATTATTATTATTACTATTCAGGATTTATGTAGAGCCAGCTGTTTGTGCAGTGCTTTACTTTATAAAGGTAGACAGTACGGTTACAATACAATTCAGGACAGGGCCGTCCCTATGGCCAAACCCGTGCTGTCAGCATCCTGCTCAGCTCTTGGCACCCAGTGACATCGGTGAGCTGGGCGGGAGGCCAGACACAACGTCACAGGTTGCTAAGAGATCTTAGCAACTTGGGATGCTGTGGCAGCCCTCCTGCCACACCCAATGAGATGCTGCCTGAGGCAACCCTCAGGATGCCTCAATATAGGGATAGCCCTGGGGTTATGAGAATTCTAAGAATTCTAAGCATCAATGATTCGTATTGCTTTGTAGACCTTTTGAATCTTTTTACACCATGTGGTCTATAAATGTAGCTATGGAGCATTCTTGGCATAGGGAAAAATATCACAATATCACATAGCAAACACACATATGCAGTAACATGGTAATGTCTGCAAAACATGCCCTCTATGGTCAACATGAATCTGTACAGTCCTATTGAAGATAGTGATGTTCTGTTAATGAACCATATCAATATTGATAAAGGTCTAATAATAACTTGGAATTCAGCACAGTTAATATCCATAGATTAGAAATAAATCATGATAAGACAGTTAGTAGGCTGGACATCCGCTTAGTAATCCACAGAATAAGTGACAACAGACTGACTGCAGCAGCTGCATGGAAAGGTTTTGTCACCATCAAACCTATTATCTGATTCTACCTATTAATGAGTAAAATATGTGAATACAACCAGTCGATAACTCTTCTTTATACTCTTTTTTGTAAACACCTTTCTTTTTCTTTTTTTTTAACAGAAGTATGTTAGAGGTTCATTCATTTTTTACCTTTGAGGACAAATACTCATCATCTATTTCAGGGGATCCCTGGCTAAAATATTCTCTTTGTGTCTTCCTTGGTTTAGGCTTCACTACCAGAGATATCAGCAACCCAGAAAATGCATGAGGTCTAATATTGCTGAATTGTCACCTTTGCATGCTGTACTAGTATTTTACATCCCTCTGCTTCAGCATTATAGAGCAAATTATTGAGGAAGAAGGCTTTGTCAGAGCATACTGCACTAGGCATTGGGGTTGATTTACTAAAGGCAAATAGGCTCTTCATCTTTCAGGGAAGGTTTTCCATTAGTTTAGTGAAGTTCTGCTGACTTCCATCATCCAGTCATGTGCAAGCGAAAATACTGTTTTTTTGTTGTTGTTTTTTTTTATTTTCCTTTCTTATGATTGGCAAAGTGACTTATCACCTCATTCAATAAGCTAAATGAAAATTCCCTTGCAAAGTAAACAGCCTAATAGCCTTTAGTAATTCAACCCCAATGTCTATTCCTTCAATGACATGTACAGTATATCGCTGTTTCTATTGAGACTGAGATGATGTCTGATTACTGTAAAGTGTTTGAGTATTGGTCACCCCACAGAAAAAAGGACAATTCACAGCAAGTAGGAGATTAGAGGAGAACTGTATAAAACTGAGACAGCTGTAAAGACACTGTGGGGAACAAATAAGAGGAAGTTACACCAATACACATTGTGATTTGTAACTCATTATTCCAGCAGAAGTGGAAAAACAAACTGTACACAACACTTGATTAGCATGTCTATGTGATAAGTGAGAGAGACTTCTCTACTGTATGTCTGGATCATCTCTACGTTGCTTATTCAAGTAAATCGTTCACATAGCAGTAATCTACAGCAACAGCAGTTTACTTTACAGAATTCAGATCTGCTAATTACTTTGCTAACTTTTCTCTAAAGCCAGGTATACACGCTTATATTTTCTTCATGTAACCTGTGGTCTGAACAAAGAAATATAACAGACTTCTCCATCTGCGCTGAACAGTGTGAATGAATTTCCCGCTGTTTACATTGTATTCTGACAGCAGCCACCAGCTGATTGGCCGCTGCTTGGCTGCAAGTACTGTTCGCCCAAAACTTTTCTAACATGTTCCTTCTGCCAAAGCTGATCTAATGATCAACTTCTGCCGTGGAATAGGGTCACCCAACGCAGTGAATTTTGGCCGATTCCTGTTGAATCTGCAGAAATGTGTTGCACATGTACCCAGCTTAAAACTGCATTCACACCTAAGTGTAAGCAAAGACAGGCAATTTAAAGGCTTTTTTAAGTGTGTGTTTGTAGATACATTTTCAAGCATTTGTATGCACTACTTGTAGTACAGGAGCAGAAGCAAGCATTTTGGCCCCATAGGCATTTAAAATAAGAACGTCTGAAAAAAAAGCTTAAACAGACACTTTTCAAGCGTATTTTATGTGTTCTCATTAAATTCTATGAGACCAAAAGAACCTAATTCTGCCTAAAAAGAAAGTAATGTAAGTTTTGAGGTACAGGAGTTTTGCTACAAGCAACAGAATGCCCAGGTATGAACAGCGGTAATTGAAAACAATGGGATTCCTCTTGTTAAGCGTTGTAGTGCCTAGGCAATCCAGCTACGAAACATCTAGTTGTGAATGGGGCCTAAATGGATACTGTATTTGAACAATAATTTTGCCTTTACTTTGTCTTTTTGTATAATGATCCAAAGAGTCACAGCAGTTACACCACTTTGGCATCATTTCTTCCAATTTGCAAACCTTTAGCTTAGATTGTATTCTTTTTGTACATGATTGCTTGTAGTATTTCGCTGTTTCATTATTTGATGTTTATTGCTGTATAAAATGTTGCCACTTTATAGATAAAGGTTAATATTAATGTATATTGTTCTGCCTTTCCAGTCTAAGCATTAAAAGTGTGATCTCTATAACTTACAGTTGTGACGAAAAAGCAATAACTCCAATTTCAGTGAGTTGGCAGACAGTTGACTCAATCCATATGACACCTTGAAGATCATTGAGATGTTCATCCAAACTGTTCAGATTTTACACCAGAGAACATAGGATAGGTCAACAGATCATAATGTGATCCACTCAGCAAAGAACATGTGGCTGAAATGCAGACAGGAACATAATGAAGAAGGAAGGAGCTATCTACCCAGAGGAAAACGGAACTCTGGGGAGGTGTGCAGACAAATACCAGAGATAGATAAAGCAAATAATATCTAAAGGTATATCACAATGCATAAGTAACATACCTAAAAATATCAAAAATAAAATAATTCCTGAAAGGCAATACCATCAAAACAAATTCTTATTTTCATAAACAAAACAATGAATATTATTTCAGCATCCAATGTAAAGATAAATTAATTGGCAAATAAAAAAATGTGAATTATGGAGGAAAAACATTTTCTATTACGAAAAAAAATAAAAACATCTGGTACTATTATACAGTATACATACAGTATACCCCAAAATAACATTATTTTGATTGCAACAGTATCAGCTTGTAAAGTTTTATTTCAGATGTAATAGCACTACATGATTTAGAAACTTAAAGTGACACTAAGGCTTATGTTTTTTTTCTCCAAATGCTGGTGTAAAGACTTACCTTATGTGATGCCTCTTTATGTATACATCTTCCTCCTTTCACCCATTTCAAGTCACCCCCTTAGTGACTTGAAACGGGTGGAAACTTAGTTCATGTAAAAATGCTGAGAGTGTAATGGATCAAACTTTTCCTAGCACATGTGCATTATAATAAGTATGACTACATTTGTACAGATAAGAAGCAAGACAAATGTTCCAATCTGGGCCTTAGATTATTCTTGTCACTACGGTTGAAAGCGATTGTCGATTTGACCCCATTAACTATCACAAAATAGAACCAATGTTTTCTAACTAAATTCTAAATGTGTATTGCTCACTCTAGTTGGGCAGCTCACTTTCTTTTCCAACCCTGCAGCCATACATACACATACATCCATTGTCCATCTAAGAGGGTAAACACTTCAACGTGTATGCTAATAATGCTGACCCTACTTTATTACACAGTGGATAATGAGGGTCAACTACATTAATTCCATTTGGCATGCATGCTTTTCAAATGTTCCAGTTGTATATTTCTCCTACTTTCTTTTACAACCAGAAGAGAAGGTTTGGTAAGCAATATGTACAAATACTTTTACATGTGATCACTTAGACTGTCATGAATATCATGTATCTAAAGAATACACTGATTATTTTTATTAGGGGTGAGGTTCAGGTTGGGTGTTACCTTGGGTTTGCAGTAAATCCCCAGGATTGGCAAAGTTGTTAAATCATAAACTTTTGGCAGAAAACTTTGCAGGTCGACTGTCAGAAATAAGGAACAAACTATAATGAAGTACACAACCTTGGTCCCTGGTCAACGAAAAAAGTCACAAAAGCCAATCATTCAAGAAATGGATAGCCCAGACCCCTTTTTATAAAATGGTGGGGGTCACAGCAGCTACATTGTCATTGTGTGTTGGAGATTTTAGAGAGAGATGACAGTTCTGTATAGGGAAAGATTTTTTAAGTTTGGCATTGGTACAGTACATTACTTCTAAGGCAGTGCTCGGCTCCCATTTCCTTTGTTTGGCAACAGGTTGCTTATAAGCCCTACAAATGGCCAGAACTGAATAAAAAGATTCACCCCCCACATATACTTCCATTCGGTTTCACCACAAAATTTGCACAATTGAGAAGGATTTATGGAGCTGTTCCTGAACTGAGCCCAGGCTTATTGCTCAGTATCTCTCTGTTGCTCTCTACCATGTAAAACTGGTCTAAAGTGGGCAATATAGGGCCTCAGAATGTTCTTCAGTACATAAAAGTTAAACTTCCTTATGTACTTTTGCAGCTGAAAATGCTTTTTGGCCCCTTGCTAAAGAATAAAATATTGTAAGCTGAAGTTATTACTGTATTGTTAATTACCAAATTGCTGCCGTCTTTTTCTGGAATTGCGTAGGGGTTGTCATTTGTAGACATAGTGAGGCCACCTTACAAATTTTTTTTATTCAATGTGTCCCACAGTGTAGTGTGTAGAGGTAGGGGCCCTAAAATAGTTCACTGTTGATTCATGATTTAAGGAGCTGAATACCACATAATCTCTGACACAAGTGATAATTAAGCCCTAGAAAGAAGTTGTGTGGTGTTTGTATCACATGCTAATTACCTTCCTTTCCAGTGCACTGCTAATTGCTTCTGAATGAATTAGGTTTATGCAAATCTATATGACTAAGCTGGCAGTGACAAGATGCCTGGTGGCCTATTTATAAATAGTTAAAATTAGTATTTACTCATTTTTCTATGGAATCATTTTGATGTGAATATTTCCTCTATTTACAACATTGTTTTGGGAGATTTCAATAAAATATAAGTGATCCTGCGAAGACTATACTGTAGATACTCTAACCCTTTTTTCCATGGGAAATCTTCCAAAAAGTTGTTTTCTAGAGATGCACTGAAATTTTATCCACCAAAATATTCTGGCCGAAAATGGTACTATGGGCAAAATGCTGATAACAACCAAAACAACCAAAATTCGTCCCAAAATGTTGTGCATCCCTAACATCTCTCCTCCCCACTGGACAGGGCTGTGTCCACTCTGATGCCCGGTTGCCCTCCCCCACCTGTGTCAGCAGAGGCAGCGGGGATTGGAGGGGACACAGAAGACCTAGCTGCCGGCGCCCAGCAGGGAGGACGGAAGCTTTCAGGATGCCGAACAGGGTGGTGCGGGGAGAAGAGAGCTGTCAGATGTCATAGGAAGCCAAGCGGAAGGCAAGCTCGGCCTCCTGTGAAAGGCGGAGCAGTCAGGATGGAGAGCGGGTTACAAGCATTCAGCAATCACAAATAAATCGCTGAGTGTTTGTAAATAACTGAGGACATTGTATGCTTACTGTGTCCCCAGTTATGAATGAACTAGAAGTGCTCTACTGTTCATTCATGATTGTGGACATAGTAATTGATACAATCTCCACAGTTTATGAATGGACAGGAACACTAAGGGGTCCATTCACTAAGCTGCCGTAGGCAGCCGAGTGAACGACCGACCTGAAGCGAAGTGAGCCGAACGCTGTTCGGCTATTCACTTCAGGCTGGTACGGCTGATTTGTCTGACCGTGCTGTTCGGTCTATTTTTATAGATGCCGAACAGCAGTGAGTGAATGTTTTGCTCGCTCCCTCTGTGGGACCGAGCAGAACAGAAAAATAGTGAAAAAAGTACAAAAAAATAAATAGAAAACAATTGCGCGGAGCTAGCAGTGACAGCTAGCTCCGCCCAACTGTTTTCTATTGTCCGGCGGTTCTGCTGCCATCAAAAAAAAGAAGAAAAAAAAAATGTTCGCCATAGGAATGCATTGCTAGATTCCTATTGGCTATTTCAATTTGCAATAGCCAATAGCAAACTAGCTATTGCACCCGCCCTCTGCTGCTGTCAATCACTAGTGGGGACCTGATGGAGAACTGCAGGTCCCCTCTGCTGATTGACA
>NW_017306481.1:1503620-1511426 GCF_000935625.1 Nanorana parkeri
GTCAATCACTAGTGGGGACCTGATGGAGAACTGCAGGTCCCCTCTGCTGATTGACAGCAGCAGTGGGCGGGTGCAATAGCTAGTTTGCTATTGGCTATTGCAAATTGAAATAACCAATAGGAATCTAGCAATGCATTCCTATGGTGAAATTTTTTTCTTTATTTTTTATTCTGACGACAGCCAACGGCTTGATGTCAGAATATTAAAAAAAAAGAAGAAAAAGCCGTGTTTCTCTCCTTGGCGGCCGGGAGCAGGAGACTCCCAGAGCGCCCGGGAGAGTTGGGCTGTCTGGAGATCAGTGTTCCTGGTTAGCTGGTAACCAGGGACACTGATCTCTCTGCAAGTGGCTACGCCCAGCTGGCAGAAGCAGGCTGTCGGCTGGCCAATGGCCGGCCGCCCGGCCAGCTTCGGCTTTCACCTCGGCTCAGTCGAGCCAAAGCATATGCCTTCAGCTCGACTGAGCCGCTCGGCCGACTTCGGGAGCTATACGGGCTATAGTGAATAGCCCGTACAGCAGACGTTCGGTTCTACTGAAACGAAGGAGTCCTGGGGCCGAAGCTAGCCGAAGGATCAGCTGAAGCTACGGCTAGATCCTTCAGCAGCTTCGTGAATAGACCCCTAAGTATAGAGGCTTCCTGTTCATTCATAACAGGGGCCGTAAAAATAGAGATTTAGGACTCTGTGTCCTCAATCCCTTTTTCTATTTTAAAAGGTTGCAAAAAAAAAGTCATTTTTGGTTTTCGGCCTGACAAAAATGTTATTTTCGGTTTCAGTCTAAAAATTTCATTTTGGTGCATCCCTATTCTTTTCCACTTCATCTTTAAAGAGGAAGTTCACCCTCCCAAAGAAAGATACTGTACACTCTTTTCCCCATTTACCTTTTGTGCTCTTCTTGTGCTGTAATAACATACATACATGCCCAGTGGATCCTACGTTGTCCTGTCCTCTTGCACCATTGTCCTGCTATACTTCCTATCCCATGCCACCATCTTCTTTGTTACATCACTGGGAGACAGCTTTCTCTTCCTGGTTCTTGCAGCCGGCCCCCAATGATGCCGCACCAAATCTCGTGCATGCACAGACAGAGATCTGGTGCCGTGTCTGGGAGGATAGTAATAAATAGAGTTAGAGACACCGGCACTCCGCATGCAGATCAAATACGTGTATTTTTTGACGTAAATGCAGGATATCACACTGGTGTGATTAGCACCAGTGTGATATCCTGCATTTATGTCAATAAATAGACTATTTGATCTGCATCTGGAGTGGCGGTGTCTCTAACTCTATTTCTATACATGACGTTTGCTATCCGTTGACTACCGCTGCACCCACCCGATTCATATGGATAAAGCGGTCAGGAGTGCGATGCGTTCATGGACTTTATGGGAGGGTAGTAATGCCTCCTTGGATATGTAACATCATATATCACAGGAGGCATTACTCATAGTTGCTAACAATTCAAACAAGTTTGGTGCGGTGCATTCAGGAGGCCATTTGAGGTGGAGAATGTACTTTAATTAGGGCATTGATTTAAACTGGATTTGGTTCTGCAAGAGACATATCAATACCCTATTGTACAATTGAATTTTAAAGTACTGTGCGCAGCACCCTGTAAGCAGGAGTGCTTAGCTAAATTTAGTTGTTGTGAGATTGTAATCAATCTGATGCTGATCTATAGTCTATGCTCATTTGGGTTCCCCTAAGCAATCTGTTATCATTTGCATCTGCCTACTGCTGAGTGTATCCTTGCCACAGAGCAGAGCAACCTATAATGGATTGTTATGAATATGTATGTCTCCCCGGCCAATCATTAGGAGGGTCAGTGGTGCATGCTAGGAGAAGAAATAAATATTTAGAACGGACCATGTAAGGTCTTTTTCTACCCCAGCCTTGCCTGGGGAGAGGCTGCTATGGTCTGTCTGATTTGGCTAGGCCTGAAGCCTAGGGGACTAGCCACGTGCTCACAATGAGGCCTGAGTCTAGGGGCCCAGTGGCTGATACTGAAGATGAAGATGACAGAGTACCTTCAACAGGCCTGGGGGACCTGAGAAGTGAGTCGCTGCTGTGACTTAAGAGTCTGTTCCTGAATGAATTGGTGACTACTGATTCAAGTACTGCTTAGCCAGGTGCTCTAAACACAGATTGCCACATGTGGCTTAAAGGTCCTAGTCTGTGGAGGCAGCAGTTACTTTGTTCTACCATCATCCTGGATGTTCCTAGCCCTAAGTCCCTGAAGTCATACAATAAAGTTCCTTCAGCATCATATCTACAGTCTGGATCTCGCTTTTATCGATCGCCATAGAGTATATTAGAAAGGTGCATTCGGATGTACCTGCAAATCAACCAAAATTAGTTGATTTGGCAGTTCTTCCAAATCCGAAATAATTAATTTAAAATATGCCCGAATATACTAAAACGATATTCGGGCATACATAAATTCGTTTTCAGAACATATTGGCCGCCAGAGTGCTCTGCACATGCCCGCTGCCATCTTGGAGGCGGAGCGTGTGACGTCACTGTGTGTCGGCCACCAGCGCGCTCTGCACAAGCGTGCCGTCATTTTGCAGTAGATCTTGGTGTACACCAAGATGGCGGCGCTCGAAACATGCGGGTGCTGCCATCTTGGTGTATACCAAGATCTACTCCAAATGGCCGTCGCTTATTCTGCGGTTTCAGTGTGCAGTTTCAGATTTGGAGGCTTGTTGCCTCCGAATCCGAAACAACATAAAAATGTGTTACCTTTGACAAAACGAATGAAAACTTTTTTCGTTTTCATTTTGTTTTGTCTGTAAACAAATTTTTTTGTTGTGCACATGTCTAGAGTATATGCAGTTGGGGCAGCCAGGTTGCTAAAATGGCTAGACAGGCTAAGAAAGACCCCTAGAATACACAACTGCTTTAGAGGGCTTTTTTTTACCAAATAAATTAGAGAATGGAAGGAGTAGGGAGTCGTAGTGATGGGCTTCAAAGTACAGAAAGAAGCATGGTGTCCTTCATTATTGAAATCCTAATAAAAAGACTAGTTACCTGTCTGTCTTTTACTGTGGCAAACCCAGGACAAGCATACAGCAAGTGAAGTTCTGCATTTCTATTCTTGTTTGGGGTCAGTGATTTGGAAAGTGCTCAGGCCAAAGCATCAGCATGACCGCCAGACAACTAGCATGTTCAGAAATAAAGGTCCCCAATGGCAGCCTTTCTGTTATCACAAGTTTTCTTTAGGCTAGGTTGACACCAAGGCGATTTATCCGCACGATATCGCACAAAACAGAGATTTGCATTCAAGTCTATGGAAGCTGTTCACACCTTTGCAGTTTTGTCACACGGTAGAAATCACAGCGCAAAAAGGTGCAGGAGCTAGTTCCGGGAGGTTGTTGCGCAGTTTGGGTCCCATAGACATCTCTTTGCATTGAAATTCAAAGCAAAATTGCGCAAACAAAAACATGTGACAACAGCTCACCAGCTCAATTGCCTAGGCGTGCACTTAGCCTTAGTCCCTGACCCATTCTGGAAATAATTCCATTAACTGAGAAGAGATTGTATATCAGATTTCAGTACTGATCTATACAACGGGTATACAACACTTCTCACCCCTGCAGCAGCCGCAGCAGGTTTTTTGCAGTTCTGAGACTGGTGTTTTCATAATAAACAAAAGAGATTTGTTTAAAAAGCAATGAAAGAGGAACTCAGTCTCCAGAAATTCCCCATCCTGTGACCTGCTGGAAATAATTGCCTGTTAGAAGACAGAGTGTATGAGATAGAGCAGTTAGTACAGAATAGAAGGAGCCAAGGACCCCAGCAGACATGCCAGCCTCCGAGTGCTATTTCAATGTGGACGGTGGCTACCTGGAGGGATTGGTCCGAGGATTTAAAGGGGAAATCCTGAAGGTTGCCGACTACATCAATTTGGCACAGTGTGAAACCCTGGAGGGTAAATAGCTTTCATCCCATTTTATGTATTTATTTATGTATCTATTTATCAAATTTTGTACAGAAAATTTAGAACAATGCTCAATATTTATTTACACGTAGGGCTCATGTAGATCCAAGGAAAAAATGAAATACTCATATTTTCCTTGGATCTTGTTGCCAGAAGCTGGCAGAAAGACCCAAAGTGAAAAACGTGTATAAGTACCCGCTCACATCATTGTGTTGCGTGAACGTGTGCCAGAGTGCACGCTTTAACAGACATTCACATAACGCGTTCAAAACATGTGTCCCACTTGTGGTGTCATTACTTGTTGACGGCACCTAAAACACGGCTGGTAAAACCATGTTCTTTTCCAGCGCATTGACGCGCTTACAACGCGCACAAAGGCACAGAAAAAATGCCAGACACTGGCAGCTGAAAATGCTACATGAGCTACTTTGCCAAGTTTGTCATGCATGCGACACCCATTGACATCAATGGGTGACGCGCAGCTAGTGCAGCAAAGAACGTGCACAAATGCATGTTCACGTTGGCGCATGTTTCTCACATCATAGTGTGAATTGAGACTAATGGTGCTTAAAATACTGGCGTTCATCTGCTTATACAGCATTTAGAAGCACATGCTCGAAAATTCACTTCACTGGCTGCAATAATAATTTGTTCAAGCTACTAGAATGAATTTACGCATGTACACTCGTGTGTACGCGTGTAAGCTACGCCAGTACATGCCTTTCGAAATGCATGTTTTGGGCATTTTTTTGAATGTTTTTGAATACCACTCTAGACTAATACCGATTGAAATGCCTCAATGTGCATAGACACTTTGGCTATTATAGAGGTGTGTTCAGAGGTGTACAAAAATAAAATGCATTTTTTACACAATGTGATCGTCGGCGTGATCAATCACATCACATTGTGGGTGGGAGGTGTGTTTGGAGTGCCAATCAAATGAATGGCCCTTTAGGGCCCATTTTCACACGGACCTATTAAAGGTCCCAGTGTGTGGAGGCAGCAATTAGTTTATTCTACCATCATCCTGGATGTTCCTTCAGCATCATATCTACAGTCTGGATCATGCTTTTATCGGTCGCCATAGAGTATATTAGAAAGGTGCATTCGGATGAACCTGCAAATCAATGAAAATCAGTTGATTTGTCGGTTCTTCCAAATCCGAAATAATGAATTTAAAATATGCCCGAATATACTAATAGCTATAATAGCCAAATTTCAAATTCAAAACAGAACCTAAAGTTGATTTCCTCTCAATATGCAAACTGTCACGCTCTTGGTCAGATGTTTGTTTGTTTTCTTAGTTTTTAGGGACACTTAATTGCTTCACGTCCATTGTAGATGGAGAATATACCTTATTTAGGGGGTGAGGCATTCTTTAAAGTGGATGCATATGATACATCTAAAGCTGCCCACACACTTTGCGATCATCAGACGAAACTTTTCGTCCGATCATCGAACCGTCGTACGATTTTCGTATGCCGGCCCCATCCTGCCCAGATTATCGCAAGGTTGAATCAGCAGTATTTAAAAGAAAACACCTGGATGAATTGCAGTAAGCGACCGCACGTATTTTGGTCAGCGCATGAGCAGTGTAAGTCGTATGAATGTACTGTGTAAATGTAAGTCGTACGAATTTTGACATACGGAAACGGTACCAACCTTGCGAATATCTACGATCGACCGAAGTTTTTTAACCTGCTGGTTGGTCAAAAGTCGACAGTATTTGCGGTTGTACACTGCCCATCAACCTTACGAATATCGGGCGAAAGCGCGATTGCATATGAAAATCGGCCCATATTCATAAGGTGTATGGGCAGCTTAAGGCAATTGTTTAATAAACATCAATAAGAGAGCTGTAGTTATAGGGCTACAAAAACAGGAAAACAACAACAAAACTCAGGTAGTAACAGTAAACATGTAAACACTGATCAAAATGTTTTAAAGGAGGACTGCAGACATGAACTACCGAAAACAATCATATTGCACAGTAAGAAAGAACACTACATACATAAAAATGAAGTAACAAATCTGTATTATAGATATAATAAACCTGCAGTACTCCCCTCTATAAAAATGTGATTTTTTTTTTTACATAAAGTTTTTTGAGAAATCATCCTGCACTTCACACCTTCATGTTGCGTGAACGTGCAAACGTGGCATGTGTTAAACACAGAGGGGGGCATTTATCAAAACTGGAGCAGACAAAATCGTGAGCAGTTGCTCATGGCAACCAATCAGCTTCTCTCTTCAGTTTGTTCAGTGAAGATGTTAAAATGAAAGATAGAAGCTGATTGGTTGCCGTGCACAGCTGTTCCAGATTTTGCCTGCTCCAGTTTTGTTAAATTCCCTTCAGAATCTATTGCATGAGCTACTTTGCTGCTTTTGAGCAGCCCATTGAAATGAACGGCGGAAAAGATTCACGTGAACATGCCCAACATGCGTTCACATATTGCCAACGTGTGAACAGGGCCTTATGGTCTCTGTGCTCTGTAGTGTTTTATTTGTATTCAGTGCTACAGTACACAGGCATAGAGCATGGATGGTCTTCTGTATTTTCCAATAAATGTTCCTGCTTAATGACACAGAACGTTGTGCATCAGCTCTGTCTCTACTCCCCGGCATCTCTGCACGGTGACCTTCCCTGTGTTTTGACAACAGTCGGCGTGTCCTGTGTGAGGACAAACATCTTTCTGAACTCAGGCAGTTTATGCTGGTACTGTTCAGTATGGCGTGGTAGTATCTAAAGAAATCCTGACTTGCCTTCTCATCTGACTGACCTTCCCCTGATGAGAAGGGTTTGTCATATTGTCGGTTCTATGGGACTTATTTACATATATACACAGTATATGCTTTGATCGGACAAATTACTTTTTGTGTGAGAAGCCTCAGATAATACTAACACTGTGACAGGGAAATGTAACCTATTTAGAACTGCAGCTCAGAAAGTTAAAAAAATTGCTTCTTCCTGAGGATTTATTATACGGATAGCAATTGTTCTGTAACTTGTAGCAACCTATCAGATCACAGCTTTAATAGGCAATGTCAGCAACTTGATGGACCTGTGTCTTTTTTGAACCTCAAATACTATGTAACTATGTAACTATGTAGTATGTAATGTGTAATATTCTGATAAAGAAATGGATCATCTCACACATTGCTTTCTTCTGTCTTATGCTATTGTAGAAAAGGTACAAAGGAAATATAATGGTTACCATTGCTGACTTAAAGAACAACTCCAGGCATGTAAAAATTAACCTTTCCAGTGGAGCTATCGCTGCACTGCAAGGGTTAAGTGCTAATTTTTGTCTAGGGCCTAAAATAAAAAAAAGATAGACTCACTGAAATTCGGTCCTGTCTAGCTGCTAGACCGGTCCCCAGCCTCTTCTCCCCCAGGCTCTGGTGGTCTAAGGATCTGTGACATCATCAAGTCCATTTACTTGCATCAGATATGAGGACGCCAGGGGGATAGACGTGAGCTGTCACCGCCAAAGAACTGAGGATCAGGTATGTATATTTTTTTTTTAATTCTAGACCCTAGACCAAAACGAGCACTTAAAGGAGAACTATGGGGTCAGTGTTTTTCCCCATAGTTCTCCTTAGGGTAACGGGAGGACACAAACTAGCGTCCTCCCGTTACCCTAAGCTCAGTATACCGCGAGCTACAGCTCGCGGTATACTAAGACGCCGGAGCGGATCCGACGTAGATGGCGGGATCCGCCCAGCTGCATGAGTGACAGCTGGCTCTGCCTATCTAGAGGCAGAGCCAGCTGTACCCGCCCCGTCCGTTCCGCCAGTCAGCGCTGGCAGATAGGAGCAGGGAGAGGGGAATCCAGCCCCTCCCCCTCTCACCGCCGAGCGCCGCCGGA
>NW_017306481.1:1511520-1512836 GCF_000935625.1 Nanorana parkeri
GGGAGAGGGGAATCCAGCCCCTCCCCCTGTCACGGCAGAGAGCCGTGACAGGATCGAGAGGTGAGTGAACCTGGTATGTGTTCGCTCACCTCCCGATCTACTGAGCCAACCTGTGACAGTCTCATTGTCACAGGTCGGCTAGAACTATGAGGTGAGTGGAAATTACTCATCTCATAGTTATCCTTTAATCCTTGAAGTGCGGAGGTATCCCCACTGCAAGGGTTCATTTTTACATGCCTGGAGTTCTGCATTCACTGTCAATTGGTGGCCCTGTCTTCTGGCTTCCACCCAACATGCTTTGATTGAAAATTCGAAGGAGTGGGGCAGAAAACTGTCAGCTATATATATATATTTTGCAGAGGTGCCTTGATGTTACATTATCGCTTGATGTGTATTTGCAAATGTATGCAACAAAAACTTCTGCTTTTAGGGCTTGTTCATGTCATTGCGGTTCGTTAAGCGAATGGTTCCAAAATGAATGACAATGCAACGCACCTCCTGCACTGTTAACGCATGGTAGGTGAATTGTGCAGTACGGTGCGTTAATTGCAATGGTGTGAACAAGCCCTTAAAGGAGAACTATGGGGTTAAGGCTTTTCCCCATAGTTCCCCTTAGGGTAACGGGAGGGTAGGGTAACGGGAGGACACAAGCTAACATCCTACCGTCACCCTAAGCTCAGTATACCGCTACAGCTCGCGGTATACTGAGCCGCCACAGTATACCGCGAGCTACTGCCTGGCCTATACAAGGGAGGCTTTTCCAGGAAAATAACATGCATAAAACCTGTTACATGCAAATGTAAGTGTAGCGGGGATATAGCTGCTGCCCTTTTAAGAATGTATACCATTACAGAGATTATGTTGGTGTCAGGAAGACGGAAAATTGTATACCTATAGGTAATTTTCCTTTCCTGACACCAATACATGGCAGCATACAAATGAGGCAGAGCCATACCCATCCGTATGCTGCCATGTTGGAGTTAGGAAATATATATACTGTATATATATACCTGCGATGCACTACAGATAGCTGGAGAACAGTGGATAGGGATGATGGGCACTTCATGTGGCTGGGGGATTATGCATTAAGGACTCTTTGAGGCACTGGGGAGTCCTGTGAGTGGATGGGGAGTTGTGGAGGGGGCTGAGGGAGCACTGCAATGGGCTGGGAGACTGTGGATTGTGCTGATGGGGCACTAAAGGTAGCTGGGGGAGCTGTGTATTAGTGGCACTTCAGGGCACTGGGTAATTATGTGTACCTATAGGGGGTTGTAGATGGTCCCTAGTCCCTATATTCTTGCAGTGTCCACTCTCCT
>NW_017306481.1:1513577-1525417 GCF_000935625.1 Nanorana parkeri
TATATTGTGCTACTTCTAGAGGATCTGTGTATTTGGTTCATCCATAAACGATTATTCAAATTAATTCCAGTCAATTTGCAGACTTTAACCTCGCTTAATAAATTTGATATAAAACCTCCCACAAGGTGTGTTGTGGATCCATCCTGAGCAGTTTATCAAGACAAAGGTTTATTCAATCAGTTTCTTTAAGGGTCAGAGTTACATAATCTTATACTGTAGGTAGTTTGTTGTTGAAATGATGACAGGGTTTCTTGAATTCTGTGAATCATAATGCCAAAAATAGTTGCAAGAAGTATTTTATTCATCATAATACTTCTAAAGTCCATCTTCCTCTGACGAACAGACACAGCCTGGATGGATGTATTTCTCCTGGATGGATGTATTTCTAGTAACAACCGGTCTTCAGTTGCATTTATATATTCTCTGTGCTGGTAATCATCAACAGGTTAGCCAAAGGACAGGAAAAAAAAAAAGTTCAATGGTAGATTCAACCTTCCAGAGACAAGAAATGAGTCAGTAAATCACAATCTCTGTCATGTGGTCACTAAGTTTAGCAATCATAAAAGACGTCTTTCATGACACATTCATTACCTGGAAATTATAGCATAGTTATTCCCATGTATTTCTTGGACAAACCATAATCTTGCAATGCCCACTGGGTCAGCTTAAAGGAAACTTGTAATGACCGATTGCATACTGTAGGCATCCATTGCTGAATGTTGAAGTTTCCTGGCTTTTAATCTGATGTAAAGGCTTCATTTTAAGTTACTGATCTGGAACAAGTGTATATATCAGCAGTTCTCACATTACACTTACCTTCTACTATTCTTCCATAGATATTTCCTGAAATCACCTTCAAAGTCTATACAGTATATGTTTTCAAACTGATGTTGTACAACTATTTCTAACCATATAATCAATTAGTTTATTTGCCCTAATTATCCATGTGTTCTATTTTTAGACTTGAAATTACATTTGCAGACCACAGACTATGGAAACTTCCTGGCCAATGAGACAGGTCAACTCACAGTATCCGTCATTGATGGAAAGCTGAAAGAGAAACTAATGGCGGAGTTCCACTACTTCAGGAACCATGCCTTCGAGCCACTGGCCACGTTCCTGGACCTCATAACGTAAGAATTTCAGGATCAAGTTTAAATGTATTACTGCAGAAAGGAAGAGTGCAGTCACACATTCTTTTCATTTAAATGTGGTTTTATACAGAACAGTCACTCTCCTTAGGCTTGTTTGCTTAATAAATAGATATACACAACTCTTATTCATATACACACAAAATGTACTGCAGTTTAAAGTGAGGTGAAACAAGATAAGGTAAACTGAACCTGGTTTACTTAAGAAATGAGGTGCATCGAGGTTAGGTCAAGTGAACGTGGGCCTAATTTACTAATGCGTAAAGTGTAGGGAACTTGTTTTCACATCAAACATTCAATTGTTTGAAGAAGAGGCTCTAGAAGAAGCTCTATTTTCCCCAGAACATATTTGGATGTTTGATGTAATAAAAGATTTACTACACCTTACTTCACGCTATAAATAATGTAAATGAGAATGAGTTTCACTTCACATTGCAGGCCCCTATATACCCAGACAAGCACAAACACGTCTGGGTCTAGGGAAGTGAGTAAAAAGAGGCAGAACCAAAATACTATTGCATTCAGTTTTGCCATGCCTGCCCCCCTAACCCACGTGCACTCAAACTTAAAAAGTGAAGGGTTTCTGGGGTTGTAGAAAGAAGTCACAAAGCTCCGAGTACCTGTAGGGACATGCATTCACCTCATATATTGGATATTGGTAGAATATTATCTAACAGAGGTTATTTTTTTAAAGCACTGCCTTCAACAGTGGCCTTTGTTTTCAAACCAAATGGTCATGTAAAATAGTTGGTGATAAAATGGTCAGAATATTAGAAAAGGGTATGTATATGAACACCCCGCAGACAGGGGTACTTCTGTTGTAGAAGACAATGGGCATTTAGTGTAAGATTAGTTCTCTACCTATCACAAACACTGAAGCATTTGCTGCTGCAGGCCAGGTGTAGCATGGGAAAGGACAATAGGGATGTAACAAATAGACATGTGTAGTGCTCACCTGCAAAAAAGAATCTGGCTACTGCCACCATTATAGTGCTTGGTACATAATTAATTAATTCAAGACTCTTAATTAATTTATTATAGGTATTTATATAGTGCAAATAATTTATGCAGCATTTTAAAGTCATATCAATCCCTGCCCTCAAGGAGCTTACAATCAAAGGTCCCTATCTCACATGCCTACATATACACACACACACACACACATTCTAGGGCCGATTTAGACAGGAGCCAATTAACCTACCAGCATGTATTTCAAGTGTGGTAAGAAACCAGAGTACCCAAAGAAAATCTATACAAGCATAGGGAGAACATGTAAACTCCATACAGTTAGTGTCCGGACTGCAATACAAACCAGGGACCCCCAGTGCTGCGAAGCAGAAGTGCTAACCACTAAGGCAATATAGTGATCAGATCTTAAAGATCTTCAGTTCATCTGCAGTGACCCTTAGGAACAGATCATATATGTAATTTACATTTCTTGACAGTGAAATAATACACACATAATTAAAAACAATGAAAAATAACATTTTTCAACTGGTAAAAAATGACAGGTTTGAGTAGTCTCAGGACTCGCACTCTTTGGATTGCCCATTCCTCAGCAGGGCAGACTTATAGACATCTCGCCCTGCAAGTTGCTTAGTTTTAATGAACATGATGGAATCCCAACAATCGTAAAACACTTTTACATCTTGGTCTTAGAGCGTTAAAAGCAAGATCTCAGCAGGGTAATATTGATGCTAATTTTGGAATTGCAGCAACATCCCCACTCCAGATGCTTAATATAACACTCTGTAGTAGGCAAGACTGTTGCTCTTTGAATTCTATTTCTGAATTTAGTCCAAAATAATAATGTGATATGAACATGATATAGCAATTCAGCAAGACACGTTTTTCAGACATCACAATAAGCTCAATTTACAAAGCTTAAACACAAGAATAAAGATCTTTATTTCATCCATGTGACATTCATTTTTAAATTTCATGTCTAGAGTCAAGCTGGTGTAAGGTTTACCATTTCACGTCCTGCTCTTTTAAAATAATGAGACATCAGTATGGTTTCACCTATAGCAGCTGCCTTTCCTTTAAGGCAAGTAGGTGTAGCAATACTTGGATGCCCCCAGAGAGAGTTCCTGTGCCAGATGGCGTTAAGATGGTAGGTTCAAGGCAGATACTGTGGTCACCAAGCTAGCGGTGTTCTGAACTGGCAGCAGATAGTAGCGTAGTCCGTTATCCAAGCAAGAGTTAGGGTAGATGGCAGCTAGGAGAGTCATCCATATGCAAGCAGGGTCAGGGTAGGTGGTAATAAGTAGTATAATTCCTTATCCAGGCAGGAGACAGAGCAGGCAGCATTCAGAACAGTAATATGTCACAACATTTCTTAAAACTTAACCTTTCAAAAACTGAGCTCTTGATATTTCCACCCACCCGTGCACCTTCCCCCAACATTTCAGTTGAGATTGATAACACAACTATCCAGCCCTCCCCTCATGCCAAGGTCCTAGGTGTCATCCTTGACACGGACCTCACCTTTCTTCCCCACATCCAATCACCATCCAAATCTTGCCGCCTTCACCTTCGTAACATCTCCAAAATAGGCCCCTTCCTCACCAATGAAACCACAAAACTACTCATACACTCCCTTGTTGTCTCTCGTCTTGACTATTGTAACTCCCTCCTCATTGGCATTCCACTACACAGGCTATCCCCCCTTCAGTCTATCATGAATGCAGCTGCTAGACTCATTCACCTGACCAAACGCTCAGTGTCTGCAACCCCCCTCTGTCAATCCCTCCACTGGCTTCCACTCGCCCAAAGGTTAAAATTCAAAATATTGGGGGCGTGGCTTGGCAATGGCCGTGTGAGCTGTGTTTCCAGTGAGCTCCCGGCCTGACTCTAACAAAAAGACCTAACAGCCTTCATCGCTCCACAATTGGCACCATGAGAAAGAAGGTGAAAGGGAAGGGATCCCAGTTAACCCCCAAAACGGCCTTTAAAAGGCTCTTCGTCTCCCCGAGCCACCTCTCTGATGAGCGGCCTCCTCGAGTGCGCCTGTGGCCTTCCGGCGCCCGCGAAGCCTCCACGCCGACCGGCCTGGATTATGAGGCGGCCACCTCCGATGCGGACTCCTCCTCCCCGATAGGTATGGGGACCCATCCGATCCGCCGTCTGGAAGGGAGCCAGGGGAACCGGGCCGATCGCTCGCCAGATGCCTCCCCAGCATGGCTGGACACACCAGGGAAGCCCAGGGCGCAGCAGCGGCGGCGATCACAAGGCCGCGATGACGTCAGCGGCCCTGCAGAGACGGAGCCCCGGGACCCGACCGGAGACCAGACTCCCATGACGCGTCCAGGAGGTAAGGAGCTCCAGATGGCTCCCCCCCCCCGGCCACACCGGGATCTGACACCACAGCTGCCCTCCACTTCAAAGGGAATCATAGACTGGTCTGTCCCCCCAGTCACAGACACTGCCAACGACTCCATGGATTCATGGGGGTCTGATCCCACATTGACATCCCCACAGAACTCCACGGCAGAGGTTCCTGAACTATCTTGCTCCCCTGGGATCCTGAGTGATGACCTTAGACGCCTTATCAGTGCGCTTCCCACTAAAGCAGACCTGGCGTCCACCTTCCCCACTAAGGCTGACTTTAACGCTTTTGCTACCCGTATTGAAACTGCCTACAAGCAAGACCTGGCCGAAGTTAAACAGGAACTCTCCTCCATTACCTCCCAGGTGGCCTCTGTGGAGCAAACGCAGGCTGACCTCCTCCATAGGGTCACTGCCCTAGAAACTGCTCAATCCACTTCTCAACAACAGCTCTCTAACACCATACTTCACCTTGACGATTTAGATAACCGGGGCAGGCGGAATAACGTACGCATCCGGGGACTCCCTGAATCTACGGGCCCCGCGGACCTCCGAGCTACTGTCCGAGACATCTTTAATCTCTACCTGGACAACCCTCCTGGTACGCCCATTGAGATTGACAGGGCACACATCTTTAGGCCCCAGACCGCAGGATCCGAACAGGCCGAGAGACGTAGTATGCAGAATTCATTTCTTTGCTGCCAAAGACAACATCATGCAATGTGCGTGGCGCAAAGGGACCCTGCATTTTGATGGGGCAACTATCCAACTTTTCCCAGACCTCTCCAGACGTCCCCTCCTCATGAGGCGACTGCTAAAGCCGCTACTGGACACTGTACGGCGCTCAGGGGCCACTTATAGATGGGGATTCCCGTTTCACCTCGTGATTAGGAAACAGGAGATGACATTTACACTGAAGACCCCTGCAGATCTGCCTGCTCTGTTTGCCTTCTTAGAGACGGAGGGAGTTGAGGTACCAGACTGGCTTCACCCTTCCTTGGAGCTGACGGGACCCCGTACCCGAAAACCGAGACGGTCCCTCACGGAATACTACCCCCAGCCGCCACGTGAACCGCAGGAATGGAACCCACGCGGGGCCCCCGACTACACGCGAGGCCTGACCCTCCCCGCCACAGTAACGTTCCTGAGCTGGGATACCACTTCGGCACCCACCCCCGATTAACACACTGTATCCTAATGCACTGCAAATACCCTTCCCTTTTTTTTTTCTGTCCTGCTCTATCCAGGATCTGCGAGCTATGGACGTTGGACTGATCGCTGTGGACTGCTCCACCCTACCGAACTACCACAGGGGTCTCCTGATGCTGCTCCGCCTGGACCTTCTGGTAACAGGGGTTACCACTTGTGGGGGGGTGGATCGGGGGGGGGTGCCCTCTCTGCATATTCCTCCGCTAATGTACCTACCTACATATGTATATTGCTCAATGGAGTCCCCTAAATTAACTACCTGCCCTCCCCCCCTTTTGTGGGTTCTTTACTGACATACCCTAGTATTATTTGAAAGACCCATCCCATGTGATGCTCATTATACTGTTTATATCTGCGGGTTTGAGCTGGGTAATGATGTTAAGTTTGTATCACTACAAAGGGGTTCTAGACCTAAGTCGTCGCGGGCGGCGATGACCCTCCGAAGTCGCGAGCCCGATTGGCGGACACGGTGGGGGATTGTCTGCTTACGAGGGCGAGGTTCCTCCCCCACCCCCTCCACCTGCTGTCCCACTGGGCTGTGTTGCTGAATGGGACCTTCGTTTCCCCGGGGGGATGGATGCCCCCTGGTGGAATATCTCCACGGGGCCGAACAACCGGCTTCTGCATTGACTTCCCGGTGGGTAGCTGGGGTTTGGGGTAGGGGCGGAGGGAGCCCGGGGACCCATCAGGTAACCTCCCTCACCTTCCTAATGCATCCTGGACCTCGGGAGTGGGGTGGCGGGAGGAGGTGTGAGGGGAGGAGCCCACAGGGAGATGGTTTATAGAGTAACAGGGAGTTAATGTTACCACTCCTATCCACCTTACACGCTGTCGTGATCCTTATTGTGTAACTCTGCACTTCACTAATTGTTCACTTAGTGCCTTTAAATGTTATGATCTGTTATTGATGCTGTTTTATACTATGTTATAAACGCACCCTGGCAGTGGGAGCCTTGGGGGAACTGACAGCCTTACGGCTCAGCCTACATTCCCTTTACTTATTCAAAGCTAAGAATGCGCTAATCAGATGTAGACGCACTTTCTACGAATTTGGGGACAAATGTGGGAAGCTTTTAGCTCGAGCGTTACGAACTCAGTGAGAACGATCCTTTATTCCTGAGATTCTGACTCGCAATGGTGTAAAAGTCTCCCAAACCAGAGACATAGCAGAGGCGTTTCGGCTCTACTACAAATCTCTCTATAACATTAGGCGTGAATCAGGGGCCCAGGGGGCTAGGCCTTCTACAGAGGCCGTTCACGAGTACCTTCTGGGTTCGAGCATGTTCCGACTCCCGAGCGGTGCTATTCTGGCCCTGGATTCCCCCATCACATCTGAGGAAATGGCCCTAGCTGTCTCACAGACCGCCACGGGGAAGGCGCCCGGTCCAGACGGCTTCACCCTGGCCTACTATAAAAAATACCAGGACCTTCTCTCCCCCTACTTCGTTGGGGCTTTTAATGCAGTGGGCTCGGGAGGAAAATTCCCACTAGACACCCTCAGAGCACATATTACAGTGATACCCAAGGAAGGTAAAGACCCCCTAGCGTGCCCAAGTTACCGACCCATATCGCTCTTAAACGTGGATCTCAAGTTATTGACCAAGATTCTAGCATCATGATTAGCCCCTCTGATGCCTGCAGTGATACACCCCGACCAATCAGGCTTTGTCCCCACAAGGGAGGCCAGAGACAACATTACGAGACCAGCGGAAATCAGATCTCATCCGACAGTAGGAGCTACCTGGAAGATATGTAGAAAAGTCTTTGACACCCTACATATCTCACCGCATCATTCCCCTCTCTTCCCGATACTGGGGAATCCAAGCTTCACCCCAGGATGGGAAGACGGGATCTTTAAATCACTTACATTGTCTAACTGTTTCAGAGCTAAACACTTTATATGTAATGACTCATGGCCAACTAGAACACTCTTAATGTCGGATCCCAAAACAGCCATACTTGGCTTCTGGAGGAACATTCAGCTCTCTCACTTCCTTCACACATTACCCCCTGCCACTGAATTCTCCCGACCGCTCACTGCCTTTGAAGCGGAATGTGACAACATAGAACACCTGCGCCACGCGGTCTCCTACATGTATTCTTTACTGAATACCCCAGTAGCAGGGAACACCCCCGTCTATATCCAAAAATGGGAGCGGGATCTGGGGATCAGTTTCACACCTGCCCAAATAACGAGAATCCACTACTTTACCTTTAAATCATCCATTCACACGAAAATCCAGGAATCCGGATTTAAGCTGCTTACTAGGTGGTACAGGACCCCCCAGCTCCTCCATTCGATGTATCCCTCTGTACCCAACAGTTGCTGGCGCTGTCAGGAAGTTCCGGGAGATTTGCTCCATATCTTCTGGGCATGCCCCAGGGTGGCCCCGTTTTGGTCCTCAGTTAAGTCTCTACTAAGCAAATTTACCGATAGGGACATCCCTCAGGATCCAGCCTTTTTTCTCCTTCATCACAACTCCTTCCCCAGGAAAAGCTATAAGACGTCTATTCTCCCACACCTCCTGAATGCAGCACGGAGTTGTATCCCAGCTCTGTGGAAATCATCCCAGACGCCCACAGTGTCCATGTGGCTTCATAAAGTTGGAGAGGTGGAGAGAATGGAAGACCTGGTCTGGTCTGGAAGAGGCCAACAAGCTAAGCATTGCAGGTCGTGGTTCTATTGGACCGATTTTACGCAGACATCCGAATTTCATGCTCTGTTGCAAGGCCCCTCCTAGAGGTAGGATGCAGCCGAGTTCGTAGCGGCAGCTGCCCGGGGACTGGCGACTGGCCCTCTGGTCCACTAACCTCATCTCCCACCCTCCTTTTCTCCATACATCTTTACCGCCCCTCTTTCCTACCTGTTCTGGCCCCCTCTCCCCCTTCTGCCAATGCTGGCTACCACTACCCTCTCTAGCTAGAATCTGGCACCCTCCATCCCCCCTTCCTTTTTGGTAATATTTCTGTGGCCTGTTTTGATAAACCGACAGTGGAAGATGGTGGAACCGATGCTGGCGCTAGGCCCCCTAGTTTCACCCGGGCCCGAGCCGATACGCGGCGCCTTCCTCTAATCTCAGATGCACCTTATACTACCTAATGTTTCTATACGATACCCATATACCTCTACGTAGGTGCGACCATTCCATATGTGTATCTTCCACTGGAACTCGAAATGTTTACATGACTGATGACTACCATATAAGCTGCTTACGATGATAACATTATACCCACAGAATATGCTGCTGTGTTTATGTCATGCTGTTTATTACATGTAATACCTGTTCTTTTACTTGTTGGAAAAAGATGAAAAATCTTGAAATAAAGAATTTATAAAAAAAAAATTCAAAATATTAACAGCCACTTATAAAGCCATCCACAACTCTGCCCCCGGATACATCTCAGACCTTGCCTCAAAATATCACCCTAACCGTCCACTCCGCTCTTCCCAAGACCTCCTTCTTCCCAGCTCTCTTGTCAACTCATCCCATACTTGCCTCCAGGACTTCTCTAGAGTCTCTCCCATCCTCTGGAACTCTTTACCCCAACCTGTCCGTCTATCTCCCACCTTAACTGTCTTTAGACTCATCACTTCAGGGAAGCCTATCCCACCTCAACCTAACCACTCAACCATCACGTTCTCAAACAATTCATCCCAACACAGCTACCTCCTCATGTATCACTTACACCTCCTCTTTTAGATTGTAAGCCCCCAGGGGCAGGGCCCTTCTCACCATTTTGTCTTGAATTGTATTGTGATTGTAATGTCTTCCTTATGTTGTAAAGCGCTGCGCAAACTGTTGGCGCTATGTAAATACTATGTAATAATAATAATATGTATCCAGGCAAGGGTCAGTAACAAGTAATTCAAAGACAATCAAGGTTAGGTGTAAGGTACTGGAGACAGAAAGCTAACACTATCAGAAATGCCAGCCGAAGAACATAGAGGAGGCTAGGCAGATTGTCAGACGTACCAGGGAGCTAGTAGCAAGGTAAGGAACCCACTGGCAGTAAGCAGCTGATAGGTCCAGAAACGAAGTACAAGTTTAGGGATAATCCAAGAGGGTAGTCGAAGTCCAGTCCGGGTTGAGGCAGGCAGCGAAGTTTCAAAGGTGAAAGACAGTCCAAGGTTCAGCAATCGGGAAGTACAGCGATGGGGCAACAGGCAACAAGAGGATCAACAGGGAGGCTAGGTCTTCACACCATAAGGTGGAATAACTCAGCAACAAGCCAGAGCTCAGGCCAGGTTTTTATAGCCAGGGGAGGTAAGACCACCCCCCGGTCACCGAGGCAACCAGGAGGCCTCCCTCCCCGGGAACCAATGGCAGGTGAGAGAGATGGAAGGTGTGCACTGGGAACCTCCCCCAGCAAGGCTCACACCTGATAGCCTGATGGCGCAGGAGCGCTACGCGCGTGCTTCCGGGGATGTGCGTGCAGCCTGCATACTGCGTCTGCGCACCCGCCGCGCAACTCGCGCATGTGCAACCGCAACCCAGGCACCAGGATTTCAACCAAGTTGAAGGGGAACCCGTGCCCTGCGCCGTGCCCATGGTCCCCGAGCAGAGGTAACACCCCCTGCTTCCTGACACAGATGGAGCCGACTCACTGCCAAGTAATGAGGACTCTAACCAAGGGGAGTGCCTTGGCCAACCAATGGGAGTAAAGAAGACATCACCACTAGAGCAGGCCTTGTCTGGCAACTAATGCTGTAGCTGGGAATGCCAGTGGCTGGGTTGCAGCTGTCAGTGGCTGGGTGGCAGGGGGAGATGGAGACAGGCTGTGCAGGAGCGTGCAAGATGCTCCTAACAGTTGGTAACAACTTTTTCCTTGGATTGAGCATTAAAGAATTGAAAATATCACAATGGCCACATGTGAAGCACCAAGAGTACAGATTTTCCACTAACAACATAAAAAATAACCTCAATTTTTAGCAAGTTTTTCATTTTCATAAAGTTGGCAGACACACCCTCTTTCTTCATTTAAAATACAAACCTGTGCAAAGACATTTGTGACAAGGGGGGATGTGGCCATCACTCAGCATTTCTATCACAGACCACTCCAGTGGGAAGACAGAAATCAGAGAAAATTATATTTCCAAACAAAAATCAGTCACAAATCATAACGTGGAAGGGTACAGCACAATAAAGACATAAAAAAGTACCTTAATTTGGATTCAAATATGAATAAAGAGTTATGGAAACCATTGTCTCCCATAGCTGGATTGTTAAAGGTTATCTAACATGAATAATGAGTTATATTATAAAAAGCACATATAGAGGCCTTGTGCTAGGTGAATAACATAATAAGAAAAATAGGAGAAAATGTTAAGTAAACTTGTTGCCCTTTACAGCCCTTCTGCAATTAGTTTTAGGTTAGTAATTTGTAATACAAAATGACAGCTGTAATATAACTGACCTAATCTTTCAGAATGGTTGCCATCGAACTGTGAAAAATACAAGCCTTTGGTTACTTAAACGCACCTGCCATACTAATAAAATCACATCAATTCTAATTTGTACCAGCCATTCTGACAAAATAAAAGGTCAGGTTGTTTCCTTGTTTCCATATTCCCCATAATCAACATAAATATTCTCTAAAATAGATTTTTTTTAAATATACAGGAATTTAAACTACTCATTTCCAGTATGGTGTAAATATTGCTTATTTCACTTTAATGAATGTCTTTTCCTTTTTTTTTTTTGTACACATACAGCTACATGATTGATAATATCATCTTGCTGATCACAGGGACCTTACACCAAAGACCCATTTCTGAGCTGGTTCCCAAGTGCCATCCTCTGGGCAGCTTTGAGCAGATGGAAGCAGTCAACATTGCTCAGACTCCTGCAGATCTCTACAATGCTATTATAGTGGACACTCCTCTAGGTAAGAAAGTGTAAAACCTTAAAAGGGAACTATAAACTTACAAATATTTTCATGTAACAGAGATGAAAAAGAAAAGATGGCACCTCCCCATATATTATTGATGTATGTTCAGGAGTAGAAAAATATATTTTACTAAGGTAAATATACAATAATGCAAATAAATATTTTACTTGCATTAGATAGTTTACTGCTATGCTAAGCAGACATACTTGAATAGCAGGATCTTAGATGACAAATTCTCAGCTGAAGGATTCAGCCGAGCCACAA
>NW_017306481.1:1526105-1528658 GCF_000935625.1 Nanorana parkeri
AAAGTATCCGGCCGAGCCACAACCTTTACTCTCCTCATAGAGAAGGCTTTCTTATTAGAGAACCCAGCATGCTTTGTATACACTAAAGTGTGGAGGCACCCTGTACTTAATATTTATTTGTAAAATAAAAATGTAATATGATAATTATAATACGTTATAAAATATTAGTTTATGAACTTATAATATAGTTTGTAATTATCTATATACATGTAGGCAGCCTTCTTAATCCTCTGATCTCACTGTTGATTGGAAACAACAGCCATAGACCATGTGACCTAGGCTATCTGAGGGGCAGCTGAGAGCTACATCAAATGCAGGGGAGAGCTACTTGTGACTCTTGAACCACTGGTTGGTGAACACAAGTGGGGAGAAAAGAAGAAAAAAAAAACCAGAGCAAGCTTACAATTGGCCATTGTATGCACTTTGCACAATGATATACCCCCAATAGAGTAGGCAATGGTGGGTTGAAAGTTCCCATTTTAGCTGCTTTTTAAGTGTCATAGTTATTAAATTTGTATAAGGCAATAATTGTTCATAGTCGAGAGCTTTATGTATATTGTGGTCTAACATGTCTCAATCAGGGCTGAAACTAGGGATGAGGAAATTTGCCTGGGCTGGGTTTGCAAACAGTTTTGTGAACCCTATTGAAGTCTTTAGGGGAAGGGGGTCAGGCAATCTTGTTATTCAGTTCTGGCCAATTGGAGGGCAAATAAGTAAGCAACTGTCAAACAAAAGGTATGGGAAGCCAGGCACTGCTATGGGGGACATGTACCAATGCCAAAAGCATTGCCATGGGCGAATGTGTACCAATGCCAAGATTTAAATAATTAAAAAAACAAACAAACAGTATGCCTCCCTACATAGAATTATATGCTTTCCTTAACAGCTCCAGCAAACACTGACAATATGGTTGCTGTGAGCCCAGCTGTTTATGAAACAGGGGCTGGGTTATTCATTCCTTCAAGGTATTGGTTCTTCTCACTCAGTTGACCTTGGGCAAAGGCTATGCTGTTAAATGCTGTCCCTTATTTCTGGTGGCAAACCTGCAAACTTTTCAGCCAAAAGTTCCCGATTCATGAACTCTGAGAACCCAAGGGATTTGCGACAAACCTATGGTTAACTTGAACCTCATCACTAACTGAAACACACATGAGCAGCTGATGCTTGTGTTTAAAGGATAAGCCATTTTTAAGTCCTCTCTTGGGTTAATACTATGTGGCCTATCCAGGGTCTGCACATTATTTATGTTTGAATGGGGCACATTCTCAAGAAGCCATAATGGACATTTTTTATTTTAGTTTGATATGATTGCCATTATCAAACCTTTCTGGAGTGCATTCCTGAGAAGGTGCCTGTCTGGCTGAGACATAGGAAGAACTGAGCCTGCAATGTCAATAATGACAGCATGGAGTCGACCTTTATTTCAGCTTGGAGCAAAACAGACACTGCTAAGTCCTAATGTGCATTCAACTACTCAACTCCTCAATACCCTCTGTTGGTCAGGGTGCACCCAGTGAGCATTGGACTCCTATGTATGGAAGCCTAACAGTTCAAACTCACCCATTCTTTGTCTTATCAGAAAAATTAGTGTTTTAACAGTTATTAATTAATATATCTTCATCACCCACTAGAACTCTGGACAGGCATTATTAGGATGTCATACACACCTAGACACAGGAATACCCATGTCCAGTATGTGTTCACCAATATACAATTGTATACTGTCCTCGGCCATGTGTGTATGACAACCATCAGTAAGCATAAAGTTAAATGAGGCCCAGCCAGTACAGTGTGACACAAGTTAGAGCAAAGCCATGTTTGATGCTCATATGCATTAGACCTCAGTGAACTGTACATCTAAAAAGTAAATGTCATAGTAAATATTTTCAGATTTTATACTTGATAACATGTTATGTTGTTATTGTAGCTGAATTTTTCCAAGACTGCTTGTCAGAAAATGACATGGATGAAATGAATATTGAAATTATGCGCAACAAGCTATACAAGGTATGTTATGCCACATGTAATGATAGCAGATAGATTTTAAATCATGTATAACAAACAACACACAAAAAAGCAGGATCACTGATATAAATAATAGATTTCAGCCTCACGTTTAACCTTTTTATGGGGTGGGGGTCTATTGATAAACAATTTGGAGGGTCCTTCACCCTGCAAATTTTCCTTACATATTTTTCCCAGTTTGAATGTAGTGTGTTGTAATAAGACATTATAGCCACTAGATGGAACTAATGAGCAGGAAAATAATTGTTTATAAATAAAGGAAATGATAAAGAAATGGCACTCAGCTGGTTCCCTTATCTTATTTTCAAAAAATGGGGCATATAAAAGTCACTCGTACATCAGATCTAATTAGTGTGTCACTATATCCTAATTTCCTCCACCATAGTAAAATATAATCACTTAAAGGGTAAGTCCACTTTCCCAGGTGAATTTGGGAAAAGGCAATTACCCCCTGCAATCTGGAGCCCCCCTCCTTCGCATCAGGAGCCCCCTTCACATCAAAAGTCCCTCTCCTTTATATCTGGGGCC
>NW_017306481.1:1528766-1560926 GCF_000935625.1 Nanorana parkeri
GAGGCACCCCTGACAAAGCCACGGAACCCTGGCAAAAGTAAACCTATCTTTTAATAGTAAATAATAGCAATTTGTGCACAAAAAAAAGAAAGTAAGCTTAGTTGTACATTTTGTATTAATGTAATGAATGTTTTCTCCGCCAGTCCTATCTGGAAGCATTTTACAAGTTCTGTAAAGGTCTCGGAGGGACAACCGAAGAAATTATGTGTCCTATTCTTGAGGTATGAATGTACATGTATACAGCAAAACAAAAGAAAAACTGTCTTATTTTCTGACAAGATCCATTTCACATGCATAAAAATACCTCTGAATCAGGTTTGAACTCTGTGCCTATAGCAGCATCATAAGAGCGGGTATTGGACACCATCACAATGATACACATACAATGGTTGTCTTACCAGATCTGGACACTTGTTGGTAAATCCTGCAGCAGAACTGAAGAGGGGAGTGCAGGGGCTGCTTAGAGGAGTCACAAGATCATTGCTCAAGTATTATGTATACACTTTTCTCTGAAGCCTGCAGAATAGTGAACTGTGGGAGCTCTGATTGTGTATCATGTTTCAGAGTATCACAGATTTAATATTCATAATGATCAACAGGGAACCTGGTTAGGAATGTTAGAAGTGATGTCCGTATGAAAGGATTCATGTGTGCCAAGGGTAACATGGACACCACATAGAGCTCTGAGCTAAGAGGCTAATTCTTGAGGTGCCTCAGTATCATAAAATTAGATTATGTTAGAGATGACCTGGAGGGTAGCCCAGGACACATAACACTAGGAGGACATTTCCAAATCAATTGTCAATGTGATGTAATTATGACCTTCATAAAAAGAAACATAATACTGGAGAGAGGCTCAGAAAATGTTACAGTGGACTGAATGAAATGATATATATTTTAGAAGATCAGTGTGTCTTAAAGTGCAACTGAAGCAGATTTTTTTTTTTTTTGTGTGTTGGATAGAGTGGAGAAGATTAATTATCCCTGTCAGGATTTTATTGCTGAATGTGTCCCTGTTAGAGAGATTCACCTTCTCTATATGTCCTGGTGACCGTTATTCCTGAAAGTAAAAGAAAGTCCTACATTCTTGGTTGTAATCAGAACAGGAATAGATGGGAAATCTTGCAATGGGGACAGTTCTGGTCAAGGGTTTCCATCACTTTGCAGGGATTTCATCTCACTTACAGTTATCGCTATCAGACAGGAAGTGAAGAGAGAACTCCCCAATGGGACACAGATGTTAAAAAAAAAGCTAAAAGGCTTTACAAGCCACTTAGTCTATCCAAAACTAAAAAATGGCTTCAGTTCCACTTTAATTAGTAAATTAACAATTATGACAATTCTCAGCTGATCAAGCACAAAAAAGCTATATAGAATACTTAAGAGACTTATAGATCACCACTGGTCCCCATATTTAGAGGGTTATTCACAAAGGAGCCGAAGGATGTAGCCGTAGCTTTCGGCTGATCCTTCAGCTCACTATGGCTGCCAGAGCTGAACCGAAGGGCTGCTGTACAGGCTATTCACAATAGCCCGTACAGCAACCAAAGGCAGCCTAGTGCATTAAATGACAACTGGGTGAAGACGACCATGACATAGTTACATAGTATTCGAGGTTGAATAAAGACTAGAGTTGCACAGATACCAAGTACAGTACTCGGTACAAGTACAAGTACACGTACCGATACTTTTGAGCTTCAAGACTACACTAGAGACAAATTATAAAGTTAGGAGGCAGCTGTCATTTGTAAGGAGCACACAGAGCTCCTGGGATTTGTACATCTCTGTTTTAATGTACGATTTTGTTTTTATAAATATAAATAAAGGGATGTACAGATACCAGTTTTGCAAGTACGAGTACTGATACATTTTTGTTTATTGTCATGTGACAGTTTTTCTAAAACAATACAGACTAATGATTTTAGTGGTGGAGTGCCAGAGCCAGGTCACAGCTGCAACCTCTGCAACCCTGGTAGTACTCATGAAAATGTCAAGCATCTGCACTGGTACTCGAAAAGTATCTGTGCATCCCTAATAAAGACACATGCCCATCAAGTTCAACCTACTGCGTGTATGTATGTGATTCTGCATGTGTATGCGTGTGTACGAGTCCCTGTGTGTTCTTGTTTTTAGGAGTAACTGTACCCCTGTATGTTGCAGCCTGTGAGGAAGTTGTCCAAATGCTTTTTGAATAATTCAACACTCTCAGCTGATACCACTGCTTGTGGCAGCGAGTTCTAGACCCTAAGCGCTCTAACTGAGAAGAAGCCCCTACGCCCCTTGTGGTTAAATCTTTTCTCCACCAGTTTTAGGTGGTGGCCTCTAGTGCTTGTTATGGAATTTATAGTAAAAAGTTTATTGCTATCACCATTGAACATCTTACATAGTTACATAGTATTTGAGGTTGAATAAAGACATAAGTCCATCAAGTCCAACCTATTGACTTAATCTCCTCACTTCCAGCGTGAACATGTTTAGATTTAGTAACCTTGTCTCTTTTGTCCTCCAGCCCCTTAATTAGTTTTGTTGCCCTTCTCTGGACTCTCTCCAGCACCAGGACATCCTTCCTGTGTATTGGTGACCAAAACTGGACCACATACTCCAGATGAGGCCGAACAAGTGATCTATACAGTGGCAAAAATATAGACCACTTGTTTGGCCGACTCCGGCCAACTCCGCCTACTTGTTTTGATTTATCCGGGACCTGCAGGAAAACTCTGACAAGTTCTGGACAAATGTAATCAGTTGGCCGGAGCTAGAAGTGTGATCACCGCTAGCTCCGCCCAATTTTTTCTATTTTGCGGTGTTTTTGGTTTTTTTCTATTTTGACGAGTCGTCGTCCTCATGAACAATGCTGCATGTCGTTATTGACCCCTGGATTACGCCGTTGGATAAGGTTTTGGGCTTTTTTTTATTAATAGAGGAGTTGTCAAAAATGTTTGTTGTGTTTCTTTTATAATTAAAAGATTTTTTTCAAACGTCTGGTGTGGGACCCTGGAAAGCACCCTCCCAGGGCTGAGGGCATGTGGCCTGGTAGGTAGGGAGGGGCGCACGCTCGTCCCCCCCTTTCCTGCCCTGCAAGGCCTGTGCTCGGATCAAGGGTCTGGTTGGGATTTTTGGGGGGTGACCCAACATTTTTTTCCCCCATTTTTGGGGCTGGGGTTCCTCCTTAAAATTCCTACCAGACCTAAAGGGCCTGGTATGACTTTGGGAGAGGTTTATAATAGAGACGGACTGACAACCCCTAAGTATTCTTCTTGGAACATTACATACATTGGGGTTTTGCTGGGTCACTGGAAATGGTAAGGAAATATTTATATTAGAAGATCATCATCTACAGTATGTTGTGTGTGTATGTGTGTGTGTGTGTAAAGAATAAGGTTATACAGGCATTTTAATCATTTTAATTTTTGCTCCTGGGTTAGTTTACTGATTTGTATTGAGATTGTAGTCGACCACAGGAGGGAGCTTTACAACACACACAGGACCATAGGGAACAAAAGTAGCCACCCTCCAGAAGTAAGGACAGTGTCAGCACCAATTCAGAGAAGATTTGAGGATCTACAGCACAAATAAGCTAAATTTCTGTTAATAATTAAGGTAGTTAAATCCATTTTTAAGATTTAACTCCTGAGTTTAGTGTCACTTTAAAGTTCATGAAATCAAATGACTAAAGTATAATCCTAAATGCATGTAATTGACGCTTCTTACCACTAGATGTCGCCAATATACACTAAACACCATGAGAAGTTATGTGCTATGTGCTTTCTATTGTATCAGTGGCTAATGAATCCTTATTCAGTGCCTGGCTTAATTTCCAGAAGAACTTCAGGAAATCTATAATCTACCCCCTCACTGCAAGGGTTAACTGCTCATTTTGGTCTAGGGGCTAAAATCAAGAAAATATACTCACCCAATCCTCGGCCCCACTTGGCTGCTAGACCGGTTCCCGCAGCCTCTTCTCATTTGCGCTTTGGGGTCTAAGGACCTGTGGCATCATCACGTCTAATGCAGCAACATTAGACCTGAGAATGCTGAGGGACAGCAGCAGGGCCGTGGATTGGGTGAGTATATCTTCTTTATTCCAGCCCCAGGACCAAAATAAGCACTTAACTCTTGCAGTGAAGGGTTAGCCCCATTACAAGCGTTAATTTTTAGATTTTCTGGAGTTCTTCTTTAAACCAAAAATGATAGACTGCTGTATCTATAAAAAAGGAAAATTGAGACAGGATAATGTCAGGGATCCCAACCTGAAATAAACCATTTCAGGGAGGTGCCCTCTGTCCCCCCCACCCCCATTCGTGCGGGGGGGGGGGGGCAACAACAAGGAAGCGAGCACCCCCCTGAAATTATGGCAGATAGCAAAGAAGCTAATGCTTCCCTTGCTATCTGCCTATCTGCGTGGTTTTTTTTAGTATTCTGACAGCTGCTACCGTCAGAATAAAAAAAAAAAAACGGCATAGGAATAATAAGCTAGATTGCTATTGGCTATTTTAATATGCAATAGCCAATAGCAAGCTGGCTATTGCACCCACCCTCTGCTGCTGTCAATCAGAAGAGGAGGACCTGATGGAGAACTTCAGGTCCACCTCTGCTGATTGACAGCAGCAGTGGGCGGTTGCAATAGCAAGTCTGCTATTGGCTATTGCAAATTGAAATAGCCAAGAGCAATCTAGCTATTCATTTCTATGCCGTTTTTTTTTTTCTGACTGATGGCAGCCGGCGGCCCCGATGTCAAGAAAAAAAACCAACCAAACAGGAAGCAGGTGCACTGGAAGAATAATGTACTGCTTCACAACATTTAGGGCCTGTAGTAGGGAGCGGAGACAATCTCTGATAACATGAGATTTTCTGTATGTTTTGGGTACACATGCATGAAATGCAGTTTGATCCAGCAGTGCACATTCCCACATGCAAAATCCTGTAGTTGAATTCAAGTGCGAGTACCCTAATATTATGTAAGTTAACTTCAAAATAATGGTTATAATGGCTATTTGCAGCGTCCCAGAAGCACTGGGAACCCAGTTAGACTATAAAAAAGTGGAGTTATTTGCTCTTGAGAAGTTTGGCCTATTGAGGGTAGGGTTAGGGCGGTAGAGCTGGCCCTTCTGTACCAGGCCAAGGTCCCAACAGTTCAGCACGGGGGCCCAGGGAAATAGAGGGGACTCTTTAATTTTTGCAGCAGTGGGCAGCAGACTCCCATGAATTATAAATTAGTCCTGTCTCACCTTGGGCCCCCTGCTGAACTGATAGGGCCCAGGGAGAGAGGGGACTACTTCACCACTTTCGGCCCCGAAGTAAAATTGGGAGCTGTGGCTCCCGATAATTAAGTTATGCCTGCCTGCACAGGTCACCCAAGTGCGGCAGATATACTTCCGCCCCAGCGTGGGGCTGCCCCGTGCAGGCCGGCACTATAACTTAATTATCAAGCATACCTCCCAACTTTTTGAGATGAGAAAGAGGGGCACCTTCTAGCACAATGTATTTAGGCGATGAACACACCCCTGCCATGCCCCCAGTTATGTGGATCATTAAGAATGTATATGGCAGAATAACAATTTTGGTAATTCAATAGTACATTTTTATAGATATCTGTACATTAGACCAAAAAAAGGGACAGCTGAGGAGGAAAGAGTGACAGAGGGATTTGGTTTCTAATATGGGACAGTTGGGAGGTATGTGCTTGTACCATATGGGTTCTGACAGATGTACTTTGGCCATGCTAGATCTTTTCTGTTATAAAACATATATTTTACTTGTTTCCTCTTCTAGTTTGAAGCAGACAGACGGGCATTTATAATCACTATAAACTCTTTTGGCACTGAGCTTAACAAGGAAGACAGACAGACCTTGTACCCAACATGTGGAAAGCTGTACCCAGAGGGGCTGCAACTGCTCGCCGACGCTGAAGACTATGAGCAAGTGAAAAGCATAGCTGAATATTATGCTGTAAGTCCACACGCCTTCATTAAAGCACTTTCTATATCATATATTGTTAAAGCAATAAATATAAATTCTAAACCACCTATAAATGCCACCTATATACCTATTGGTTGGCATCAATACCCAATAGGGTCAAAGTTGAGCTGTGAACATGTGAAGAATGTTCAGTTGTTTTTAGTGGAGGAATAGGTTGGCCAAGCATCTCGAGCTTTAGGGTACCTAATACAATTGTATTGTATAAATTTACAATAAAATATATATTTTTTAAATATATATAGAATAAGAACCCATTATATTGGGCATATCGGAGCATATTCAGGAATTCAATTCAGCAGAGAGAGATCTAATAGAGACGCTGAGAGATTTTAGAAACTGTCAGGTGGTTTAACTCTCCAGCATCAATCAGAAATTCATAGATAGCAGTTTTAAGTGGTCTTACCCTCTAAATGAATAGTACACTAAGATCGTAATGTGAGAAATAGCAGTTAACAACGCAAAAAGCACTCTAAGGCCTTGTTTACACCTGCAGGGGATTTATACCATCCTCTGAAAAGAGATTAACAGTGGATCACTTTACAGAGCGTGATTGAGCGGTTTGCAGGCATTCAGGAAGAAATATTGCTGCCTCCTGTTTTTTTTCTAAATAGCATGGGGACTTTGCATTGCAATACTGCACCATAACCACGTTGCCACTTGCCAAATGGGACCATTGCAGTCAATGGGACTGTGGCGCAACTGTGTGCCAGCTGCTTGGCATGTGATTGTGGCAAAGTGTAGCAATCCAAATAAAAAAAACAAAAAAACAGACCACACTGCATGCTGTATAAAATGTGGCGCAGCATGTCTATACACTGGCCCAAATAAATGAGGCCTAAAGGTGGCACATTATGCAGATCACTTATTGAGGTAGTGCTAATACTTACACCTCATCCACAATTTTCATAGCAATAGTTTTAGCGACCAGTGCTAAGAGGCTCTTAAACAAAAACATAAAAGTATATAAAAATCTAAAGAAATGTCTGATCTTCCTTAATAAACATTCATGTAGTATGTGTGGCCTGATTATAGGGGCAATCGGCAAGCAGACTTCTTACTTACAGTCTACTAGAAATGTGCCTGTTTACTGAAATTGGGACCTGTAGACATCCAGTGTTGTCTTTCTTACTGTCTTACCTCGGGAATATTCCCTTTTCTGTGGAAAACAAACATCAGTGATCAGTTGTATCATTTCTAATCTGTTAAAATATATCTGGATGTTACATTGAGGACTTCTGACACTTGCCACAACTCATTTATACTCTGTACAGTCTGATTGTCACAATACAGGCTTGCATTTCTTGGGCCATGTTTGGGTCACCATATCATGGTTTGAATATAATTTATTTTAGGCATTTATATAGAGCCCTCAATACATACAGATAGAATAATACAACACATACCTTTTCATTCATATCTGTCCATGCCCTCAAGGAGCTTACCATCTAAAGTCCCTATCTCCAGGCCCGGATTCCCCACAGGGCCGGCAGGGCGCAGAGGGGCAGCAGCGGTGTCCTTGTGGGGAAGTTGCCCTCTCTACATTCAGTCCTGCTTTGTACAAGCAGGACTAAATGTAGAGTGAGGCAGCCGATTTTTCGTTTACATGTGAAATCACATGAACAGTGTACAGCCTTCTCCCCTCCCCCCTGCACTTACCTCTCTCCGTCCTCCGCCGCCGAGTCCCGAGTCTCTCACTGCAGTAAGTAACCCTGCCGCTCCATGTAGACTGTAGACAGTGAGAGGGGAGAGCTGTGCTCTTCATCTCTCACCTGTCACAGTAGTTCCAGCACAGTACTGTGCTAGAACTCATGTATTGGAGGTGACAGGGTCAATAAAGAGAACCTGTCACGTCCAATTGCTATCACACAGGGGATTGTTTTCTCCTGTGTGATAGCAATAAAGTTAGGTGAAAAAAAATTAAATTGATTTAAAAAAATACAAAATAATATGAAATAGTTAAATAAAAAAATTAAAAGGTAATTAAAAAGTAAAAAAATAAACAAATTATTAAAAAAATAAGAAAATAATTATAAAAAATAAACAATAATAAGATAAAAAATTATAAAAAAAAGTAAAAATAAATAAAAAAATAAAAAGTGATAAAAAAATAAAGAAACAGTAAAAAAAAATTGACACTAACCCTGCTATCTGGTTGCCATTCTCCATTGATGGGAAGGGGGTTGGGGTTGGCGGGGGGGTGGCGCATCGCAGAACCTGGCCTTGGGGCGGCAGGGAGAGTAAATCCGGCCCTGCCTATCTCACATACATAATATGACCAATTTAGACAGAAGCCCATTAACCTGCTAACATATATTCGGAGTGTGGGAGTAAACCAAAGTACACTGAGAAAACTCATGCAAGCACAGTGAAACGGCGTACTGGCTAGGATTTTAGCCAAGGACCCCGGTACTTCTAGGCCAATGTGCCGCTAAGCAACTGTGATGAATATGTCAGATCACATAGCTAGTGAGATATCTTTTTCCAGCAGTTAACAGAATGCTCATCAACTGGCAGTACATGATCTGATGTATAACAGAACACTGGTTTTCTCTTGCAGGAGTACAGAGCTTTGTTTGAAGGGGTTGCAACTGGAACTGGAGAGAAGACATTGGAAGACAAGTTTTTTGAGCATGAAGTAAGACATTCCCCAATAAAGGGAAATTACTGAATCTGTGTAGCTGTACTGAGCACCTGTTCTTTGAAATATATCATATCTCATCTAGGTGATGGGTACATGACTATACTGATATTGATACCATCCCACCAAGAGTTCCCATCAAGGCAACACTTCATCCCTTCCCATCCCTCATCCCATTCCTTGGTCAGTGCTATCCCTTTTGCTGCATCTACAGTGGCACAGCAAAAGGTGTATTGTGCGCATTGGGTGGAGAGCTATGTGGTGCATCATGGCTCTTCTCTTCTCTGCATACATGATCAGAAGGCAGGTTATCCTAGTGAGACCTTTATCTCTTCCTGAGTCAAATTTGCATTGGCCAGAGGATCCTCTCTCCCTTAGGTTTCTCGACTTCTATTGTTGCCACATGTCTTACCTTGCTAGCAGATGCCTGGCCAAATGAGTAAATGTATAGTGTGCATATCCAGTTGCATTCAGGGCCCATTCACACCATGTCCGGATCAGATGCAGTATGCTACATTTTTCTTCCGCACCAAAAATGCATCCCAATGCATTTGTATGTGATTTTTGGGCTCTGTTCACACCAGTCCAGTCCGTTCCAGTGCAGAGAAAAAAAAATGGTGCATGTCACATTTTTTCTGCACTGGGACGCACCAGAACACATCGCAAACACACCACAAACGCACCGCACCGGAACGCAACAGAAGCTATGACATGGAGCAGGAAGAGATTCATTTGCATAATGACATTACCCCCCCCCCAAGGTTTTAGATATCACAAACGCACTGCACCGCATTTGCAGAAACGTGTGCAGATCTGGTCCGGACATGGTGTGACAGGGCCCTCAGGCGGCCATATAAATATATGAGAATCTATGCAAGTGATGTTCAACAAGGTACAATATTCAATTGACTCTTGGTATGTTTTCAGACTCTTGTCATATGATTCTGTGCTGGGTAACCCCCCCCCCCCCAAGCTTCAGTGGGTTTAGGTCAGACTGCACCAACTTCTGTGTAAGGGCCATTAAGAAGAAAAAGATAGCAGCAACTCACTGCTTGCTCATACCAGATGCGTTGAGGCTTTGCTGGAAGCCTTTTCCCAAAGCAAAGTCAAGGCAAAGCGCCTTGTTTACACCGCTGTGCTGCATGCAGTGCTTTTTTTCAGCGCAGCGTGGTGCAATGCAGTACAACCGCATCACGAAGCACTGAGGCTTTTCACTTGTGACATTTCAAAAAAGTAAAGTTTAATCAGTGCATCAGCTTTTCCCTCACCGCACACTAGTGGCTGTGCATAGATATTTAAAGCAGAGGTAAACTGCCAGAGAAAATGCCCTCCATGAGCTTGCTGGCTTTTGGGGCCCCAGGAGCTTGTTGTCACTGTAGAGCTCAGACTGGAAGAGAGAGAAACAGCACAAGGAGCCAGTTACTTATGCTGTTGTGTGCATGTACCCATATGTAACATGCTGATAGGAGTATGGAGCAAGCAGATAGAGAGACAAGCTTATTAGTGCACTGCTTCTTATTTCGCTGTCCAGTCACATGCTTGGACACAACCTATTTTGTGTTTCTTAACTGCAGCTGAGAAAAATCAGGTCTTCTGCCCTGCCACACAGGTTTTTTTCATGTGGCAGAACTGTTGTTTCAACTTACTGTTTTAGAGTGTTTTAAATTAAGATTTTAATGTGCTTTTACAGAATTTACAGCTCTTATAAATGGTTTTTTTTTTCATTTTGAAGGTTAAAATGAACGTGCTGGCGTTTAACAATCAGTACCACTTTGGTGTCTTCTATGCTTATGTGAAGCTGAAGGAACAAGAATGTCGGAATGTTGTCTGGATTGCTGAATGCATTTCTCAGAGGCACAGAACAAAAATCAATAACTACATCCCCATTCTGTAGAAACATTACCAGTCATATTATCTCCAATTATTTATTAAACTCTGCCCCATTCCGTAGTGTTGTACTGCTCATCTGTTAAGTGATTATACTCTTTGAATGTATGGATTTGTACATGAACTCCAGAAAGTTTTCTGACATGCGCTGTTGTCTCTTTTTCTGGGCCATTTAACATCACTTTTAAACAATCCGGCATTTTTTTCTTAAATTGCCCTAAAACATTGCTTAAAGTTATGTAATGCAGCAAGGCAACAAGAAATACATTTTACTAATTAAAATCATAGGAAGTGAGTTACCCAGAAGATGATCATGAACTGGGAAAATGTCTACATCAAATTCAACCACAAGCTGAGACCCAAAATCTCCATGATTCCCCCACCAGCGCTATCGCCACAATCACATTATAATAGTGCGCATAGGATGTCTGGTTCCGCTCCTACAGGGTGGTGCAACCAGGATTGGAGATAATAGCTTAATGTTCTGTTATGGTCTTAAGTTTTCTCTAACCAACCACTGATATTTCCTGCTTTAGCAGTAGGAGGGGCATTTTCCATGATTAAAAATAGATGAAAATTTATTCAAGCAAAGTAACAATCTTTTATAAAGGCATAAGGTGAGGGGGAGTCCAGCTCCTTAGCTCAGATCTAGTGGCCATAATGCAGAATTTTGCTGATATTACTTTACATTACCTGATATGAACTGGTGCACACACAACATGTTCATCCCCAATGCATGTACTTCAGACCTTTGATCTGCCCCAATGCATAAACGTCAGACCTCAGATCTGCCCCAATGCATAAACTTCAGACCTCACATCAGCCCCAGAGCATAAACTTTAGACCTCAGATTAGCCCCCAAACACTGTACCATTAGGAACACAGGGTACCACTAAAGGTGCATAGGCAGGCTTCATCTGCACATCACACAGTGGTCCTCACCAGCCGGTGGGCTTTCAGCGATGTCAGGGAGGTGGGTGGTCCATTTTTTGTAATTGAAAGCCTAGTGAGCCGCCAATTACAGCCAATGGCAGCAAGTGTCAGCACAAATGGCATTGTATGCCCACCCAAGCATGTGTGCCAGAGGTTGCCAATGCCTGTGCTACATTATTCATAGTTCTGTGATATATCAGTACAATAGACCATATAATAAATAACTTCACATTGTATTCCAATAACAATAAGTTATTTAAATCCTGTATAATCAAGAGAGTACAAAGCTGTTCCTGCAGGAAACCTGTCATGTGACCACGCTATGCAATGTCACCAAGAGGTACAGCACATTATGGCCAGGTCACAAAGCTACTACAGGTCACCATTACAACCAGCTGTAATGTATTGTAAGACAGATATTATGTGCAGTTCAAACTTAGTTGCCATAGAATATATATGTACGAATTAAACCACATCTATCTGTTAACCTGATTTAAGTTGATAAAATAATAAATCATTTTATTCACTGCAATTTGTATTTATAAATGTAATTTTCTTTGTTTGTTGCCTGATGGCGCCATTTGAGAACAATTTAATTCCAAATATACTATAACAGGGTTATTCAAAAAAGTGTGAAACGTTTGGAGAAGGCAGGAGAAGGCAGGAGAATTGAACAATCCAGGACAACATACCGTATATACTCGAGTATAAGCCGTCCCGAATATAAGCCGAGGGTGGGAAATGAGGCAGCTACTGGTAGATAGATACCAATAAAATTACATTAATATTTATTTAAAAGAAAAATAACCTAGCTCTGTAAGTGGAAAAGGGGGTACAGGGCTACATACAGATCATTTAATCCATTCATGTTAGTATAATTGTAAATGTATTGTCTGCACTGTATTAGCAGTATATACTCTATATGGAGTATATACTGCTAATACAGTGCAGACAATACATTTACAATGATCCTCTGCTAACATGAATGGGTTAAATGATCCGTAGTACATGATATGTAGCCCTGTACTATGGATCATTTAACCCATTCATGTTAGCAGAGGATCATTGTAAATGTATTGTCTGCACTGTATTAGCAGTATATACTCTATATGGAGTATATACTGCTAATACAGTGCAGACAATACATTTACAATGATCCTCTGCTAACATGAATGGGTTAAATGATCCGTAGTACATGATATGTAGCCCTGTACTATGGATCATTTAACCCATTCATGTTAGCAGAGGATCATTGTAAATGTATTGTCTGCACTGTATTAGCAGTATATACTCTATATGGAGTATATACTGCTAATACAGTGCAGACAATACATTTACAATGATCCTCTGCTAACATGAATGGGTTAAATGATCCGTAGTACATGATATGTAGCCCTGTACTATGGATCATTTAACCCATTCATGTTAGCAGAGGATCATTGTAAATGTATTGTCTGCACTGTATTAGCAGTATATACTCTATATGGAGTATATACTGCTAATACAGTGCAGACAATACATTTACAATGATCCTCTGCTAACATGAATGGGTTAAATGATCCGTAGTACATGATATGTAGCCCTGTACCCCCTTTTCCACTTACAGAGCTAGGTTATTTTTCTTTTAAATAAATATTAATGTAATTTTATTGGTATCTATCTACCAGTAGCTGCCTCATTTCCCACCCTCGGCTTATATTCGGGACGGCTTATACTCGAGTATATACGGTAGCTGAACTGGAAAGTGAGCTGAATTGGAGAATTGTTCCAATATTTTGTCCTAGATTGTTCACTTATCCTGCCTTCACCAAACTCTTCACCCTTTTGTGAATAATCCTGTTAGACGTATGTTACTCGTTTTGGTATTTACGGATATGAGAGAATCAATACATGTAGCTCCAGATTTGCATTGCACTAGTTCACAGATAGTAAATATTCACAAATAGTTAGCAATAGTTAGTTGCTGTACCTGTTCTACATGTTTCATTTTGTTTTGAAAAAATCTTTATTAAAGTCTATTTTTTTTTACATTAAATAAAATACAGTCCCAGCTAAAGATATGACTCTGCAACACCATGCAGGGGACTAGAGAGCTGGGGGGTGAGGGCAGATCAATTAGCTATTCTATAGCTAGCCATACACCTATAGATTTTCAAATGTAAACCAAAGTGCACCTCCTCCTAATTTTCCCCTTTCTCCCCATCTATCAATTATACCGGAGAATCCGAAGTGTTCATCAAGGAATCCCCCACACACTGGGAGGATAATCTAAAAATAATCAATTTCATATAAAACAACCTACTGTGGATGAACTATTCTCCTGATTAAAAAATAATGTTACCAATAAATTGCAAACAATCAATAATCATGTGTACATAAATAACAATTCTTTGCAAAATTAGGGGGAAATAGCGCGGTGCACTTTGGTTTAAATTCATCTGATTGTAAGACTACAGGTCTTTTGGTTTTCTCAATGCAGCTGTCACGTATTGTGCTAGGAAGGGGTGGTATCTATAAGCGCGAATACTTGCGGTTTCTCACCTATAGATTTTCGATCTGAAATTTTCGTTGCTGCCAAGAACCCTCTTTCAATTCTAGCTCAAATACACCATCATGCACAGACCAATGTGGATTTTAATAATCGTTTGTTAGCAATACCAACTCACCGAATTTCATGGATTCACAGAATAGATTTTTTTTTTGTGCATGTGCAGTTTTCTTGTTGCGCTTTTTAGTTCAATCTGAGTTTATTGATTTTTCAAATACATTACAAGGAGGTAAACATGCAAGTTCCCCTTGACAAAAAAAACCCCATAAAACATAATGCAGACGATAAAGGAAAAGTAAGAGCCTGTAAGCCAGTAGGCCCGAGGATAACGTCAGCAGGACAGTTAGCAGGGTATAAGTGGTATCAAAGTATCAACATTACTGATAGCGCACAGGACACAATGTTCTATAAAAATCTTACAGGTTGGTACAGGTTCTGGGCCGCCTTCACCGTCCTCTCCCAACATCACCCATCTTGGGGCGCGAGGACAGGGCAAGGGGGGAACCTCACAGGTAAATGCAATGTGTGTCTCGGGCTATGGCACCCATGAGAATGGTAACCAGCTGCATTTGCTCATTGCAGGGAGAGGGGGCCAGGGGGGAAGGTTTTGCAGGGGGTGAAGAAGCGAAAGAGTACGTAGAGGAAGAGGAGAGAGGTCCGGCTGAGGAGTGCAGATAAAGGTTCATGGAAAGGGATGGTAGTCTCCTACCCCCAGACATGTTGGCCAACGGTGTCCTCTGGGAGGCAAGTTAAGATGAGAGCGTAGCCTGGAATCCGTCAGAGGTCCTGAAAACAATCCAGGCGGACCACGTATGTACATATTTATCTCCCTCACCCCGTTCTCCAGCTAGGAGGCCCTCTAGGTCCGCAATGCGGTCCATTTCCACAACCCATTCCGCAAGGGTGGGCACCACAGGTGAACGCCAATGACGCGGGACAACAGCCCTAGCTGCTGTAAGAATGTGTCGTAGTAGGCCCTTCTTCGCCCTCTTGAGCGAACCAGGGATCATGGACAATAGTAGAATTTTGGGGTCATTCATGATCTCGGTTCATGTCACTCTGAGGTATATCCCCAGTACCCCCTGCCAGAATCCTTGAAGCTGGGGACAGCTCCACCAGATATGAGTTATGTTTCCTGGGGAGGTTCCACACCTCCAACAAGAGTCAGACACTGCGGGATAAAATCGACGGAGGACCGTGGGACATCTGTACCATCTAGTGAGTATTTTAAGGTTCTTCTCGTGGGCTTTGCTTGCGATGGACAGAGAATGTGTGAGGGCAAACGACTTCTCCCATTCGTCTGTTGTAAAGGTGAGGTCCAGTTCACGTTCCCAGGCTGAAGTGTAGGGTGGAAGCGTAGGGGAGGCTCTTGTTGCGCTTTTTATTTCGTACGAAAATACCACTAATCCATCAATTTCCATACGATTTGAAAAAGGTTTTCCAACCTCGCCCTTGGGGGAAATTCGGCCAGGAGTACAGTAAAAAAAATTGATTGATTGATTATCGTACAAAAGACCATTCGTGGACGATTTCCAAATTAAAATCGATAGGTGTATGGGCACCTTAAAGCTGGCCATATACTTTTGGAATGTAGGCTGGCCAGTGTGTGGCCCTGTTGGAACCCCCACCCCATTTGACAAAACTCCATTTTCCAAATGACTTTTGCTGAAGGATACAATTTCCTCTCCAGACACCTCGCCTGCATTTAACATTTTATTTATAAAATACAGAAAATTTTGGGCCAAACAGTGACTGCAGCCTATCGAGTGCTGCTGAATACTATAGACCGACATGGGAGATTGCCAACAGCCATTCAGGCTGTTGGCAATCCCCCGTTTTGGTCTATTGTATTCAGCTGAACAAGAAAAATATCACAGTGTATGGCCAGCTTTACCCCAAGCCCTGCTAATCACTCCCAAAACACAGCTTAGGCTGAGTTCACACCTGGGCATACTATAGGCGCGTTTTTTCAGCTAGTTTTGCAGCTCGTTTTTAGCATTTTTTAACATGTTTTTTAGTTCAGTGAAACGCATGTTCGACGCTCGTTTTTATACCTCCCTGGCGGTATGATTTTTTTCCTTTATTTTCTCTATCTTTTTTCGTTTTTTTAAACTTTCAAACTTCTTGCCGGTTCCGCCCCCCTGCAACGCGGACGCTCGCAAGTGATGGAACCCGGATGACGGCAGCGGACGGAGGACACAGCGGGGATCGCGGACGAGGTAAGACCTACGCTGTATTCCCGAGTGTGGCTTGGGGTTACTGCTTTGTTAACCCCGAGCCACACTCGGGAATACCAATGGATACACACTGAAATACGCCCCAAAGAAGCTCCTGTATTTGTTTAGGCGTAGGGAGTTTTTTAGCGCGTTTCCACGCGCTGCAATACGCCCAGGTGGGAACCATGCCCATAGGAAATAATGGGAATTCACTTGCTGAGCGTTTTTAAGCGCTTCGATCAGCTCTGAAAAACGCCCAGGTGTGAACCCAGCCTTAAATAAATATTTTCCTATTCCAAAGTCTCTCTCCTAGAAAAGTGGAAGGCATGCAGAGACCCACTGAACAAGGGGTCGCGACCCACTTTTTGGTCACGACCCACCAGTTGAGAACCAAGGCTTTAAAGTATACAACAAGACATATGCCTACATTCCATGTTTACTACAGTACATGAGTGATTACATTGACAAAGATAAAAAGAAAGATTCCATTTTTGCAGTGACCGACCTCCAAAGGGAACAAAAGCCCTTTACTTCTATTCAGCTATACTTATCGGGGGGGGGGTTATTGGAAATCATCATCTTAGTATACTACAGTGTCAAAATAAAAGATTGCATACGTTTTAATTTTATAATTGCCGGTAAAGAGTCAATAAATGATTCCCATACATCAAAGAACTTTTGAGTCTGGATATTCTTACTAAGCATTGTCTCGGTCCAATCATTTTGAAATACAAACATCAGCTTACTTAAAAAAAAGGGTAAGAGAAGGTGGTACAGAATATATCCATTGATGCAAAATCCTTTTCTTCTCCACCAAAGATACTGTATAATAGATAATAGCTTTCTGCATCCAGGAGTGATTCTCACTCCATGCATCTAGATCTAGAATTCCAAAGATCGCACAAACTGCAGACAGAGGTAGGTAATTGAACGTGTTTTGCTGAGAATACTGTGCAATATCATTCCAAAAGGACTTTCTTTATCTTAGGGCAGCTCCAAAAAGCATGATATAAATGTGCTGATTTCTGCCGACATTTCGGACATCTAGAGGAGCAGATAAGACCTTTGTGGAGAGATATACTGTAGGCTCGATAATAGAAAATAAAAAAAATGTCAGGCCAAAACTGAAAATAATTTTTTTTTCTAACATTTTTACATTTTTTACAAATAATTTTTGTATTTATTTATTTTTAAACTTTTCAATTGTTTTAATATTTTATTTATTTATTTATTCTAATTTAATATTTTTATTTTGTAACTTTACTGCTGGGGGCTTCAGTGAAATATCAGGGGTCTACACAGACCACTGATATTTCCCTTTTACAATAGAAAAAGACATTGAGGACACAGAGTCCTCAATCTCTTTTTTTGCAGCACTGAATGAACAGGAATCATCTACAATATACTGTACTGAGTGTTCCTGTTCATTCATTAACTGTGGATATAGAATGAGTTAGTATGTACACAATTATGAATGAACAGGAAGTGATGTAGATCCCATTCATTCATAACTGGTGCATAGTAACTCATACTATGTCTAGTCATTTGCAAACATTTAGCGATCATTGCTGAATGTTTGTACCTTCTCTTCATCCTGGATTGGCTCTCACAGGAGGCTGAGCAGTCGGTGCGGGAAGGAGAGCTTGGTCTCATTTGACAGCTGACTCCTCCCCCTCATCGCCGCCTCGGTCTCCAGTGACAGCTGTCTCTGCCCACACACCACTCTCTTGATCTCTCTGAGGCTGAGCGGGGTGGTGCGGGAGGAGAGCCCACCCTCCTGTGACACGCCCACATCACTCTCCTCCCCTGCACCGCTCGGCCTCCTGACAGTTTATCTTCTCCCTGCTGGACACTGCGCTGTGTCAGGGGGGACATAGCGGGGCAGGAGAGAAACTAAGGATGCACTTCAATTTCGGCCGAAAGATGGCACTTTCAGCATTTTGCCCAAAGTGCAATTTTCGGCCTATATGTTTTGGAGGCCGAAATTTCGGTCCATTCCTAGTAAATACAGTATGAGATTAGAATAAAACAGGGATTTACTAATACATTGTGCATGGTTAGGAATTATTTACTTCTCACATGGGATTGAGCAAAAATTCTGTCTTCTGTAGGCTTCCTCTGTGAGAGGTACCACTTTTACAGGAGGGTTCAGAAACCTCTTGAGTTCAGGAGTCACAGGAAATGTCTGGAAAGACCAGGGGATTTGTGAGTTGAAAAAGTTAGTTTACTTACTTTTTAATGCATCTAAAGAAAATTCAAGGTTCTGTGTGATAGCTGTGAGCAACATCCAGTCCTTCCAGTGCAATAATACCACATACAATACCATAAATATTATTAGACACAATAAAGGTTTGCTGATTGCTTTGAATGCTGCAATTCTCCTGCAAGACCTGTGAGTGCCTCAACTTTACCTGTTGTCCAAAAACACCACATATGTACCCTGCGGCGTGTATGTCTACAGTGAAATGAAAAATAGCAAGGCATGACAAGGCAAGTTTAATACAGGCGACGATAATGGTAGACCATATGTGTGGTAATAGTGCTACTCTGTGATTTGAGACAAGTGGCAAAGCTGCACAATGCCATGTGTAAACTAGGTGTGCCTATATATTTGTGGCTCCTCGCCAAACTCTTCACTGCTGAATATTATGTAATACAAATATAATGTTTCAATTTTATATCTGGCATTACCTGGTGCCACTGGTGTATTTGTAAGGAACATAGCTGTAATTAGAGATTACTGTGCCCTGGGCACTGAGTTTGGTGTAAAAATCCATAAGTATCTTTTATCAAGTACAATCCCATGAAAACTAAAGTCTAACCCTTGAAATGCATAGACGGAGCACAGTCTACCTGCTCAGGACTTTAGTCTCTCATCCAGGCATTCCCAGCCTGCTCATATGGGATCCTATTAGTTATTACTTCTTTGAGACAGTTTAACCAAATAGGTAATGGTGAGAAAGAACTGAAGGATTTAAAAGGCTCACCAACCAAATGAGTGCTTAGCACAGTAAAACTTTTTTGCAACAGAGGGCATTAACATTCTACCTCATTCCCCCCAAAATGAGAGGCATATTCCTCATTCCTCAGGACAGTGGGTAGAGCCATGTAAATCATTCCTTTATACCCCAACAGCCAAATACACATCCAGAATCACTATTGTATATTGCAAATATATCCTAATATTATAGGGCCATTTATTCCAATCTGCATACAGCTGTTTTAAGCTCTTTGGCCATCAGCAGTGCACTGTATGGAAACCATGGCTTCTACTGAGTGGGGCTTGGGACCCAGCAAGACGATATAACTACACAGATTATGATGAGAAGGGTTTAAAGGAATCAAAAAGCCCTCCATCAGAATTAGTGCTTAACACAGAGAAGCCTTCTTAAAACATAGTAAAGGTAGTCATATGTCCTGTTCCATTACATATCCTAAAATATGAGGCCTCAGGACCCCTTCGGTTCAGTAGAACCGAAGGGCTGCTGTACGGGCTATTCACTATAGCCCGTACAGCTCCCGAAGTTGGCCGAGCGGCTCAGTTGAGCCGAAGGAATATGCTTCGGCTCGTCTGAGCCGAGGCTGGCCGACAGCCTGCTACTGACAGCTGGGCAGAGCCAGCCATCATCTCACGGCTGGCTCCGGCCACTTGCATGCAGAGACAGATCAGCGTCCCTGGTTACCAGGTAACCAGGGACGCTGATCTGTCAGTACACTGAGAACCCGGCGGAGCAGAGGTACCGAGCAGAAAAGCTCGGCGGCATTCGGCTACTCACTCACTGCTTTTCGGACTCTATGAGAATAGGCCGTACAGCAGGGAGAAGCCTGCCGGAGGTTCGGCTCAGCTGATCCAGATGTTGGATCAGCTGAGTCGAACTCCTTCTGCACTTCGGGTCGGCCGAACATGCTGTGCATGTTCGGCCGACCCACCCGAACCCAGCCGCAGGAAGCCGATGTACGGCTGATTTCAGTCAGTGTACGGCTGAAATCAGCCATACAAGCCTGAAGTGAATAGCCGAACAATGTTCAACTCACTTCACTTTGGGTCGGTTATTCACACGGCTGCCCTCGGCAGCTTTGTGAATAACCTCTTAGTGATTGGGTTTAGATTGGGTTTGGATAGATAATAGAGAATCCTGCATTTAGCATGCTGGTTGTACAGCTTTTATAGGTGCGGATATAACAAACCCACAAAGCAGCTGCTTATATAAGCACTTCCGATTCCAGTGACCATTTCGTACATAAAAGCACTCTTCAAGGTATTAGGGATGTAAACTGAAAATAAAGATTGTTCTGCTTTAGCAAATTAACCTCAAATAATCAATAATAAGACTTTTCTCACAACTACTAATCAGATTCAAATTTGTGTTTTTGATATGTGAAGTCTGAATCTGATAGGTCATACAGCAAAAAAAGAAAGAAACAAAAAGAAAACCAATGCAGCCATCACATCTGAGGATTGGTCAGCTGCAATATAGAAAACTTTTGCTTTTGGGTTTAAATACACCTTAAGAATTTATATGCCACAAATTATTGGCTAAACCCAGATTGTTTTCCACCATTACTTTTCCTTTATATTTAATTTTCAAAATAGCAAAACAATTAAGAGATAAGATGAAGGTTTTAGTGCAGAATAACAATTTAATAGTTCAATTCTACGGTTTCATAGATATCTGTGCATCAGACAAGGAAAGAGAGGCAGATAGATTTGGTTCTGAATGAGGAACAGTCTCTCCAAATGAGGGTTTTTTATCCAAAAAGCAAAACAAAAATGTAGCAGTTCACAGGTTTGATTTAATACCTAGCACAATTCTATATGAAAGAAAAGGATTTTCATCATATCATGTATCTGTTGCATATTTTAGTACCCAAGACTGTAGCAAGTACAATAAAAATAAATAAGTGGCACTTATTTATTTATAGCACTTATGCACACAAATGACAGAGGGTGTGGGTGCCCTCAAGCTCATCCTTGCTCATGCACTCAGTGGCCTTCAGGTCTTTTGCCATTCCCCACTGAGGTTCTTCGTTCGGGAGAGCCCTCACCAAGTAACTATGGTACCTACACCTGTCAGGAGCCTTGCGCCCCAGGGGTTCAGGGAATCAGAGGAGGACCACATAACCCTTGTGCTCTTTATTGTTGTGTGTTTTTGTTGTGTGATTTCGCACTTCACTTTTTTGTTCACAGGGTATTGTTTTGGAAGCACACACCACAGGCTTATGAAAAAGACACATTGGAAAAGATTCACAGCACTGATTTCCCCAAACTTTAGGCAAATTTAAGCCACAAAATAAGGTGGTTAACATCACCAACTATAGCTCTTGGACCTGCACCATCATAATGATAATAACATGCATTTCCTTGTTGTCTTGGATTTATCTAACATAACAAGACAGGGGATTACCTAAAGCTAGGTAAGAAGAGACAGCAGAGAGAGAGAGAAGAAAGACAGCAAAGAAAGTGAGAGAAGAGACAGCAGAGAAAGTAAGAGAAGAGACAGCAGATAGAGAGAAGAAAGACAGCAGAGAATGTGAGAGAAGAGACAGCAGAGAAAGTGAGAGAAGAGACAGCAGAGAAAGTGAGAGAAGAGACAGCAGAGAGAGAGTGAGAAGAAAGACAGCAGAGAAAGTGAGAGAAGAGACAGCAGAGAAAGTGAGAGAAGAGACAGCAGAGACAGAGAAGAAAGACAGCAGAGAAAGTGAGAGAAGAGACAGCAGAGAGAGAGAGAGAAGAGACAGCAGAGAGAGAGAGAAGATAGACAGCAGAGAAAGTGAGAGAAGAGACAGCAGAGAGAGAGAGAAGATAGACAGCAGAGAAAGTGAGAGAAAAGACAGCAGATAGAGAGAAGAGACAGCAGATCGAAACAGGAGATAGCAGGAAGAGAAAGAAGAGACAGCCAAGAGAGAGGGCCGGTTCACACCACAAAGTCTGCGTTCTAGAGTGTTTGGCTTCTAGAACGCACTGGAAAGCAAGCCGTCCGTTAGTGCCTGCGTTCCAGTCCAGTGCGATCTGCAAAAATAGTACTTGCAGCATTTTTGTAGATTGCACTGGACCGGAACGCAGGCACTAATATGCCTGCGTTTCAGGTGTGGGCGATCGTACTGCGGGCAGGGGGCGTGGCTGCGGTGCCATTGACTTCAACCTCCCGCCCCTGAATGCAAGTGTTTTTTCATTGGTAGATCTCATTGAGTTTGTCATTTGAAAAGTAGATCTCCAGACGACAAATTGTGAGCGCCCCTGTGCTAGTTCAATACTTTCGGAGTTACTAACTCAGAACAAGTAGGACTGTAGAGTTAGATCAATACAATCATAAGCTGCATGGTACAAAGTATCCTCTCCTTCTTTTATACTTCCCTTTTTTATTTTTGCCCTCCACTCCCGACATGGAGAAACGAAAAAGTGGCATATCAATAACACGCCACTGGAAAGGTTTATTGACCCTTTTATTACAAGTATGCTTCACCATACAAAGTGAGCCATTGCTGACATGTTCACAATAAGGGGGAGGAGGCTACCTGCAAAGTAAGCCTGCTCTCATCAGATGACTTCTCATAGCTGAGTCTGGGGCTGAGTGCTAGTTCACACCACTTCAGATGAGCTGCGTTGATGTACATAGATCACCGCAGGCTTAATGCCAAGAAAAAAAGTGCTTTCTACAGTATGTGCCCTGCTGACACCACAATGTTGCGACACTAAACTCAGCTGTAGATCTTCAATCATCTCTGAATTGGTGCTGATGCTGCCCTTCCTTCTGTGTTGTAAAGTAGTCACTGCTCCAAGCTCACTCTCGTTATGGACTACAATAAACTAAACCTGAGATTGAAGTCCATCACTGGAGTGAGCTTGGAGTGGTGGCTACTTTACAACACACACAGGGACCATGGGGAACAAAAGTAGCCACCTTTCAGAAGGAAGGACAGTGTCAGTATGAATTCAGAGATGATTTGAGGATCTACAGCCGAGTGATACACAATCACAGTAATATACATTTTTGTTAATAGTTAGGGTACTTGAAAGCATTTATAATGTTTAACTCCTGATTTTAGTGTCACTTTAACTTATAAGATCCTTGGGTTGTAACTAAGAAAATGGTACATACAGTACATACAAAGTAAATACATCGAGAAGGAGGATGAATTAAGGCGAAAGAAGTGATGTAAGAAACAAAACAAAGCATTGTGATTTTTTCATGATGATGAATAACATATAGAATCACTTTATGTGGCACAGGGTGACAAGCCAGGCACCCTTCGCTGCTGCGTGTCACCCTGCCATTGTTTCTTAACAGACAGCTGCATGGAACACCGGTGATCCATGAGCGCATAAACACAGGCCTTCTGCACGCTGTACAGGCCTCTGCGCCCAAGTATACAAGCCCTTAATGACTGGACAAGTGGAATTGAACAATGCCGCTAAACACTCACATTTTATTATTTTAACTGCCGCAACCTCAAGTTTTTTCATGCAGCTTCCCTGAACTTCTGGCCGGAAGAGAGGATGCACTCTAAAAAGTCTCCTGGTTACCTTCCTTAGGACTACAAGTCCCATCATTCCTAGTACTATCACCCATGCATGCCCTGTCACGATATCATTACAAGTACTTTTATGTCTTTGGGCTACCTGTGCATGTCCAGTGCGGGCAGCGGGTGCGCGTATTCTGTGACCGTGCATGTAAAGGTGGCTCTGGTGGGGTTCCATAGGACCCCACAAGCCAAAGAGCCACCTTTTAAAACAGAATTTGGGCCCAGCAATGGGGGACCGGATGAAGAGATAAACATAAAGATCAGGAGATGCAACTATGTAATTTCGTCCTTCTCCTGCTGAGTCAGCTGAAATGCAATCTGTGGGTGGCCCTGTCGGGTGTCAGAGGAACCGCGGGCTTGGTGCAAGTAGAGTTTGTGCAAACACACGGCACAGGGGCTGAGCTTTGGTAAATTCTCACTTAGACGGACAGCTGAGGGTCGGTAAAATCAGGCAGTTGACCCATGGTTTTAGCATTGTGTTCGGACAGTGCTGCGTACATAATGCTTTGGTTCACGGCACAGCAAAAATAATGCAACATGTCACTGTCTGCCAAACACAACCATAGAGGTGAATGGGACCACACCGCAACTGCACAAACCATAATTTGGCATGCAGTTGCAGCACAGTCGTTCTATAAAAAGTCACCTTGCCCAGTTTAATACTGGGTAGCCGCTACTCTACCACCCTGCAGATTGCATTTCAGAGGCCTGCTATCCAAGTAAATGAAGTCTTAGAGGGATCAATGGACTGATTGGTTTGTGTGTAGCAATGAATATCATCCCACTTCAATACAGTCTTATTACTAGTAGATCTTCTCTGAGATAGATTTTGGATTGCTTGTGATCCCACATCTCCAGTCTAAACCTGTGATGTGTCATAAGAACATTCATTCTTCTTATGATCACTCCCCATAAACATCCATGTATGCAGCCCGGCATCCACACCAGGACCACTAGCGGGGAGTGACGTCACGGACCGCACAGCTCTCAGGCGCCTCGGCCGGGGCTGTGGGGTGGTGATGTCACGTGGGCCGGCTAGTGGCTGAGGCGTCGGAGGCGGTACTGAGGGCGGAGCTGTGTGATGGCCGCAGAGGTGCAGGGCGCAGGGAGAGTGTGAGGCGGACGGCGACTGGGGAGAGGAACCGGGCGGCCCGGGCAGGGAAGGCCGAGGACGGGACGTCCCTCTGGTAGGTATGGCGCTGTGCGATATATAGACGGATGTGTGGAGTGCCTGGCATAGTGCAGCGGTACCCCCTCTGTGTATCACCCCACACCCTTCCTATAGCCGTCTCTGGCTGCCCTGTCTCCGTGCTGTGTATGGCTGGCTCCCCTGTTATCAGCTCCCTGTATTGTCTGTCCTCCGTACACTGGCCAGCTTTATCTAGACTCACAGCTGTCAGGATTCCTGGCCCTCACATATCCTACGACTGCTGTGTGTGCATGGTTTACTGCCTAGATACCCCATGGACAGCGGGCTCCTCCATAGGTACCCCCGGACAGCGGGCTCCTCCATAGGTACCCCCGGCCCGCGGTCTCCTCCATAGGTACCGCGGGCTCCTCCATAGGTACCCCCGGCCCGCGGTCTCCTCCATAGGTACCGCGGGCTCCTCCATAGGTACCCCCGGCCCGCGGTCTCCTCCATAGGTACCGCGGGCTCCTCCATAGGTACCCCCGGCCCGCGGTCTCCTCCATAGGTACCGCGGGCTCCTCCATAGGTACCCCCGGCCCGCGGTCTCCTCCATAGGTACCGCGGGCTCCTCCATAGGTACCCCCGGCCCGCGGTCTCCTCCATAGGTACCGCGGGCTCCTCCATAGGTACCCCCGGCCCGCGGTCTCCTCCATAGGTACCGCGGGCTCCTCCATAGGTACCCCCGGCCCGCGGTCTCCTCCATAGGTACCGCGGGCTCCTCCATAGGTACCCCCGGCCCGCGGTCTCCTCCATAGGTACCGCGGGCTCCTCCATAGGTACCCCCGGCCCGCGGTCTCCTCCATAGGTACCGCGGGCTCCTCCATAGGTACCCCCGGCCCGCGGTCTCCTCCATAGGTACCGCGGGCTCCTCCATAGGTACCCCCGGCCCGCGGTCTCCTCCATAGGTACCGCGGGCTCCTCCATAGGTACCCCCGGCCCGCGGTCTCCTCCATAGGTACCGCGGGCTCCTCCATAGGTACCCCCGGCCCGCGGTCTCCTCCATAGGTACCGCGGGCTCCTCCATAGGTACCCCCGGCCCGCGGTCTCCTCCATAGGTACCGCGGGCTCCTCCATAGGTACCCCCGGCCCGCGGTCTCCTCCATAGGTACCGCGGGCTCCTCCATAGGTACCCCCGGCCCGCGGTCTCCTCCATAGGTACCGCGGGCTCCTCCATAGGTACCCCCGGCCCGCGGTCTCCTCCATAGGTACCGCGGGCTCCTCCATAGGTACCCCCGGCCCGCGGTCTCCTCCATAGGTACCGCGGGCTCCTCCATAGGTACCCCCGGCCCGCGGTCTCCTCCATAGGTACCGCGGGCTCCTCCATAGGTACCCCCGGCCCGCGGTCTCCTCCATAGGTACCGCGGGCTCCTCCATAGGTACCCCCGGCCCGCGGTCTCCTCCATAGGTACCGCGGGCTCCTCCATAGGTACCCCCGGCCCGCGGTCTCCTCCATAGGTACCGCGGGCTCCTCCATAGGTACCCCCGGCCCGCGGTCTCCTCCATAGGTACCGCGGGCTCCTCCATAGGTACCCCCGGCCCGCGGTCTCCTCCATAGGTACCGCGGGCTCCTCCATAGGTACCCCCGTGCTCCTCCATGTTCCTGACTACCTTTGCATGTTCCTGCAGCTCTGTAATAAAATGACAAAATTACAGCAGGGAGAATGGGACCCCCTTATAATGAAACATCTGGCTGCACTCTATGTCGCTGGAAACTGTTTTTTTTAAATTAAACATCACACAGCTACACACAGTCCTGCCTCAGGTCCACCCTTCTAACACGTTTCACCCAATCCTGGTAACTGCATACAGGGATGTATGGCTGGATTCTGTGTTCCCTGTATGTCCCTGTATGCGGTTGCCACTCGGATGTGCGTGTATGCATACAGCTGTAGTGTCTAATAGCCTGTCATTGGATTGGTGCAGGACTACCAGGAAGAGTAATATGCCCCAAATGTACTCTGTAGTGCCCTCTTGTGGCTGTGTGCATGACCTCTAAAGTGTATGTATAGCCTTAACTTTTCAAGCTGCAGAGGTTTTATTGCTGTCTGTGTCTTTCCTGGGTAAATTTCCCCTCTCTCCATTTATCCTACCGACTATTGTTCCTGAGACAGGAAGTGAGGTCAATTCAGAACTTCACTGTTGACACTAGAACAACAGATGAGTATTCCCCAGTGGGGACACCTGTTCATTGACAGCTGTATAAGGCTACATTCACACTAGTACTCCTGCGTTTAGGTTTTCTACATGCAGAAGAATTGATCTGGGCAGTAAAAACAAACTTTATGCTTCATAGATTGCTTTCTCCTGTGTTTAGATGTACCTGCTATTGAGTGATACTAGCTGTGTTTACATGCATTTAGCCACCTCTAGAGTCTCTAATCAGACCCTGGAAAGGGCAGGTAAAAGCCCGGTTTGAATGGTACCAAAAAACATTATGTGCATTTAGAAATGCTCTCTAAACGCACATAAACACAGGTTTGTCAATACCAGTGTGAATGAGTAAGGGACTTGGGCTATCTGTGTCCAAGTGCGGGCACACTGATTTGCACGGATGTGCGTGCGACTGCATGTAATTGTCTGCAGCCGCATCCTCCCATAGGGAGGAACAGGGTACTGAGTGCAATTACACGCAGCACCTGTCCCTTCCAGGATTGGGTCTTTTTATGGGTTTCCACGCCGTACGGACATGCACACATGTCTGAATAAGTCCTAAGAGGGGACTTCCCATCACTTTATGAAGACTTTTTGTTGCGTGTCCAGGACAAGATGTTAGGGAGAGGGGAAATGTCCCTAATGGGACACAGACAGCAAACTATCCAAAACAAACAAAAAAAAAAAGTTTGCTCTGTACATACACTTTAAGCAAAAACTATTCAGACATGGCGGGTATATTGAAGAGGTGAACAGATCTCCATATATTAAGTGCTTGGCTTCAAGCTGGATTTGATGCTGCGTCAGAATTTGCTGCAGACATGTTTTGGTGATCCTGATGACGGCTGTGTTTCTTGGGTATTTCATGGGCAGTTTATTCAGTGGGCGTTGTGCTACTCTGCTAGCCGCGATCATGCTAGATTGAACGGGCGAAGTCGTGGCGGGAAACCGCGCACTCCACCAGGTGCGACTGGTGTGCCATGAGAAAATAATGGCACCGCCAGCGCGATCAGCTGTGGTGGGCAACTCCGTGACCACTTGGCAATCCGTGCGGTTTCGTGCATGATTGCCGCATGGCCACGGATCGCGCAGGTGTGAACCTAGCCTCAAGCATCTTTGTTATCACGGTTCTGCTTTTATTGTCGTTTCTGTATTTTATCACTTCCTCTGATTTTTTAACAATTATCAATATTTTGTTGTCTTCATTACTTTGCGTTCTGTCTTTACTTTTTCACACACACAGACACACACTGGAGGTAACATTTTTCAGTTTAAATCAATATTAATCCCACAGGTCAGTGACACCGCAGTAGCATCATAAGTCCCCTTTAATGGCTTTTGAGCTGTGTTCTTTTCTCTTTCGGACATTCAGGCTGTTCATTAAATCCGCGCACAGACTGAAATAGCAAGTACATGGCACGTTATTCCTTAGCTATCAATTGAGAATCAGTTCTGTACAGATGTGGCTTCAGGTAAAGATGAACTCCATGCGCACAAGTTTCATTACAATATGTTCCTCCAAGGCCACAAAAGATTTAAATCCACTTTGTGTGTACCAAATGTCTTTGCAAAACCAGTTATTATGGTGTGAAGGTAGCATATACTGTGTTGTAAATAGTCTGTACAGAAAGCAGAGCTGTGGGAGGGACCCAGCAGGCCCCACCTACTACAGGATGCCTGTAGAAAACTAGAGTAGGGTGCGGATGCAAGACCAGTCACCCTGCACAAGGAGAGAGAGCAGCAGTGACCGGTCTGTATTACTGGAAACTCCTGCACAGAAGCAAAGTTTCACATTGGATCACTGCACAGATTTGGAAGAAATACACAAAGGACAGCAAGGTGTAAGTAAGAATACACATGCTTTTTAGGCCCCTTTTCAAATGGGCGGTCCGGGCTGCTCTGTCTCAGTTTTTCAAGCGGACCCGATTGAATTCCCAATGTTAGTCTAGGGGCAGCCTCGTGTGAACGGATAGGCGTCTGTTTACACCTGGTAGCCCCCAGGTCCGGAAAAACAAACGGAACAGTGTTCCATTTGGACAGACCTGATCGTGCCGGATCGCAGGTAACCTGATGTAAACGGACACACATCTGTTTACATCAAACACCCCATAGACCGACATGGGGGTCCGATCACTTCATTTTTTTTTTCTCCATCGCAAGATGCAGGAAAAAAATGAATGGACATGAATGTCAGAGAGGTAACATCTGATCCGTACTGCTGTGATCAGGAGGGGGGATCCGTGCACAGATCCCCTCCTGATTAGCCCACGTGAAAGGGGCTTTCTACTTAAAGTAGTATTAATCCAGATCAAATATACATTTTTGCAAATGGAATTACAGTCGTTATGTTTCCATACAGCTAATACCAACTCTCTCAGCACTACTTCCCTGAACTTCCTGTCCAATACAAGATCACATGGGGAAGAACAGTCTCCAGCAGCTGTCCATCTACTAGCTTGGTGTAGAGAGGAGTAGGGAGCAGCAAGGAGGGGCATATATTGCCCTGTTGTGTTTGTGGAGACGCACACTGCTTACTAGCACACACAAGGGTGGCTCCATAGGACACTGCTAGGGAAAGGAGTCACCCTAAAACAGGAAGTCGGGACCAGTGCTCGGGGAACCAGCTGATTCTGCATGAAGATAAAACGTTTAAACATCAAAGAGCAGCATCCATTGTATTGATTTCATCAGCATATAAATTAACTTCTAAACCTCTTGACTTTAATATCACTTTAAACAACATTTGGTTATCCTGGAGTTCAGCTTTCAGTAAGTTCTGATTGGTTGCTATGGTTTAATGAACTTGACACTGATCTCTTTACTGAACATGCCTGTTTATCTATTTGGATATATAACCCACAACAAGAAGTCAGATATTTTCTGCAGTCAGTTCAGTGAAAGAATATTTCCTAGTGGTTGCCATTGACTGCTGCCATTTGCTGATCATTGCTGCTCTTTGCATTAATACGTTCCCTGCCAAAGCCTGACAGTTGAGGATTTTGCTTTCTATCCTGTCTTTTGCTGCTTTTGGTTTCTTCTCGTCTGAGATGGATTTTTCTAGTCCTCCCCTGTGCTCCTGCCCTCCTTTTTTTTTTTTTTTTTTTTTCTTCTTTCGTTCTGGTTGTGTCTCTGGGCCGGCTGTTCTGGCGATGAGTGAAGCATAACAGTTTATACTGCAGATTATCTGCAGCTAATATTAATGAAGTGTCTAAAAGTCATTGGATTGCAGGTTGTCAGTCTGTGTAGTACATGTCACCTTTTTGTCTGGCTTTCCAGCTCAGGTCTCTGATTAGCATTGTAGGGAACTGTCTATAAAATATGTCCTGTCTATTCAGGTGAACTCGCGTGGCCATGTCATCTGGACCCTAATGGCATATTGATTGCCTGATCATGTTAAGCCATGCCACTATATTGACCCCGGATTGCTGTTTTCATTTTCCTTTGGCTGCAATGCTCTGTGATGTGCCGTTGTATTTTAAGAAGCTGTGGATTGCATTAGCTGCTATTTCAGCTTAAGTGTTGAGTAAATGTCTGTGCCAGGTCTTACGGCCTGGCCTGTTGATGTTTGTAGTTTGTCTGCGTCTTGTATATTTCACTCTGATTTCCTCAGCTACGCAAAGCTTCAGCTGTCTGTCTCTTTCAAACTTCCTGTCCAATCTCTAATTTTCTGTGGTTGTCTGCTGTCTAATATTGTGTTTTTGTCATATTTTGTTCTCATACAGCAATGCAGCTATTGATCATTCAGAACAACTGAACGTTTTAGAAAATCGTTGACTCGCTCAGATGCTATTATTTCTAATAAAAATGCTGCAGTATGTTACAGGAACGTTACCCATATGTTCAAAATAACAACAGACACCTTTTACAAATGTTTATTAATGACAATCTACAGATTCTTCTAGATAATTGCCGGCTTTCTATTCTTTGCATTCCTTATTTACAGTCTTCTGGCAGTGGCCATTTTTACTAAGGGCAGATTAATCCATCTCCCTTTACTTCTTGGAACTCTGGCACATGTGACTAGGACATGTGACCATGCACATCATTTCAGGGGAGGAATATGCCTTTCCCTGAGATCTCATGAGATTACAGATAAGATTTCCCAGCAATGCTCTGCTCATGTAACCTTCCCAGAATGCAACGCTTGGGCACATTACATCATTTGAGGACCAGGAAGCGGAAAAATAGTTGTAAGTAAAAGAAAAATATGTTTTAATTAATGTAAGATTTCATATGTTATTTTTAGTGAAAGAAGGTAAAGGTCCACCTTAAAACAACGTCCCCAGGCATTCCATAAAAAATTACTCTGCTGAGTTTTGAGCTAATACTGGTCAGCTGTCATAACTCCAGTGCAGTCTTAGGCTGGGTTCACACCTGGGCGTACGGAATACACGTTTGCCGCGCGTTTCGTGAAGCACATTTTTACCACGATTTGCGGTAAAAGAAACACGCGACAAACGTGTGTTTACGAGGGCTATGCGGCTGTATCCTAATGGATACGCACGGCAAATACGCCCCAAAGAAGCTCCTGTACTTCTTTGGGCGTAGGGCGTTTTTCAGCGCATTCCTACGCGCTGTAAAACGCCGAGGTGGGAACCATGCCCATAGGCAATTATTGGTTTTCACATGTTGAGCTTTTTACAGCGCGTAGGAACCAGGGTGGTTCTGACCCTTCTAAAGAAATAATAATAATAGGGCTGCAGCTTACGATTATTTTCATAATCGATTAGTTAGCTGATTATTCACTTCGATTAATTGGATAAGAAAAAACAATTCCGTCATTTATTTAAAATGCACAAATGCAGCGTAAGCCAATATAATAAAATAACCACACTTTTTTTTATTTATACGAACACACCAAAAAAAATGTTTTTCTATTGTTAATTTTAGTTTATTTAACTTTAAGTGTTTATTTGTTTGCATTTTAATTTGTATTTATTTAACTTATTTTATTTTTTTAGTGTTTTTATTTTAGTTTATTTAACGTTATTTTTTTAAACTTTTTTTTTTTTTTACTTTATTGCTGGGAGCAATAAACAGCCAGCTATTGAATATTTCAAATTGCAGTAGCCAATAGCAGGCTGGCTATTGCACC
>NW_017306481.1:1561272-1579360 GCF_000935625.1 Nanorana parkeri
GGGACACAGACTGCTGCAGCCAGCACCAGCGGGGAGGAGAACGGAGGTGCAGAGCGGCAGCAACTAATCGATGATGAGAATGGTTGCCAATGATTCTCATTATCGATTATAATCGATTAGTTGTTGCAGCCCTAAATAGTAATAATAATAATGTTTTGGCTGAAGTTGTGCCTGTGTGCAATCTCTACTATAGTTGTATTCAGCGTAATGAACGTTTTTCGTTGTCTTGCTCGTGTAGCATGAAAGGTGTGAGGAGGAATAAGATCCAATTGTTGACGTCCTCTTTCTGTTTAACCACTTGCCGTCCGCCCGTTGTAAAAAAACGGACGGACGGCACTGCTGCAGTGGCGGGTTGCCGTCGCCAGACGACATTTTTTTTCTGCTCGCGCGCCCCCTAGCGGGCACGCACGGGCAGAAAAGACCCGACCAATGCAAACACCCGTTACCGGGTGTTTCACATATAGACGATCGGTGGCTCCATAGCCTGCCGATCGTTTATGTGCTCGTTTTTTCGGAATAAGCTTCATCAGCTTCTTTTGGGGTCCACAGGTGACATTAGGGGTCCTAGAGACCCCTAATGTCTCCATAAAGAGGACCTGTCAGTCTGCCTTTGCTATTATATAGGGGGATTGTTATCCCCCTATATAATAGCAATAACAATAAGTGCAAAAAAAATATATATAAATAAAAAAAAATAAAAACATATCACATGACAGAACCTGTATTTGTACTGTCATCAGTATTTCTAATATGTGTTTCTCAGCGGAACACCCAGGCTCACCCCACGTAGGGATAACATCTACTAAATATTTAGAGGGCTTTCCCTAAACATATTTAAAGTAGAATCATCCCCTTAATTAGAGCTGACATGTAACATTACAGCAGTCACAAGTCGGCTCTTTTGAGTGATAACATACCGCTGATTGCTGCGTTTCTGATCGTCTCCCTGCAGAGAATGGTGACTGTCAGTCCCCGCTCCTCGCATGGATTCTCCCCTCTACGTTCCTCCAACACTGACTGGAGGAATGGATGGAATAGGGGGCGGGCATAGCTTTCAATCGGGCAGCGCGGTGGATCCCAACAATATTGTCCGGATATTTCCCGCAGTGCAGGACGGCTCTGCGCTGTCAGCATATAGCGGGCAATAGTTGCGGGAGTCTTTGTCCTCTCTGATCCCTCCTGGGAGCAGCAGGGATTGGAGGGGACACGCAGCCCATGAAACACCGGCTCCAAGCGGAGAGGAGAAGCAAAATCAACTCGTGGATAATGAGAATTGTCGTACCCTATATTAAAGGGACTCCAATACATTTTTTTAATGTAGTCCAATACATTTTTTCCTGAGTTCAGTGTCACTTTAAGCTATGGGGAAAAAATGCTGATAGTCATTATGAAATATGTCTTAAAATAGAAAAGGATTTCTTGAGAGATCGCTTGGTTGCAAATGCTTCGGCTTTGCAGATTGCCAAATACATAGCAGACTAGTTTGTTCATTTATTTGGGAGCTTTAGAACAATGGCTCAATTATTGTTGGGATCTCAGCCAAAGCGGAGCGGGATGTTACTGCTTCTAAGTGAATTGTTCATTATGTATAAAGCAAAAAAAAAAGTACGCACACAACAGTGTTGCAGTGAATACCCACTGGGGTTGGGTGGCTGCTTTGTTCCCTTGTACTGCTTGTGATCTGTGTTGTCTCTCTGGCTTTTTCATGTTTCACGCTGTGCAGCACAGAGGAGCCTTGTCCAAGGACAAGCATGGCCATCATTTGACTGCTGACTTCAGCCGAAGCTGTTATTTCTGGCTATCTTTCATCATATGTATGTGCATGTTTTAGGCCTTTGCTATAGTTCCACTTTAATGGCTCATTCAGATCTATACACTGCGTTGTTAATGAGCGTTGTAGCCGATTATTGTGCACTGCATTTCATATGTGCTGCCAAAGCATCATAATGCAGGGAGAAGGCACTGGTCTTGGAGGTTCTAGTTCTTTAACTGCTGTGTAGCCAATAGGGAGGTTTAGGACCTATCTATGCTTTCTGGCAGGGGTTTACTTCTGCTTTCTCAGAAGATGAAAGGTTATCAGACCAAAAAATAAAAGAATCACAAACTTGTTAAGTCTATTCATATCAGTCTCCTTGCGCTATATGTGGAAATGATTACAAGCCATTCCATAAAAGGATTGTGTGTTTTCCTACGTGTATGTGATGGGCTTTACAATGATGGACTTTTAGGTCTCGTTCACACCTAGGCGTATTGCATATGCGCATCTGTGGCGCGTTTTTTACAGCGATTCGCGGTAAAAAGTCGCGCAACAAACTCGTGTTTCCAAAGGCTACTTGGCTGTATCCCAATGGAAACGCGCAACAAAACGTCCCAAAGTAGTACCTGGACCTTTTCAGGCGTGGGCCGTTTTGTAGCGCGTTAGGGACGGGCGGAAATACACCAAGGTGGGAACGAGACCATTGAATACAATGGGATTTATATTTTTGAGCGTTTTGTAGAGCTTTCGTCGAGCGTAGAACGCGCTACAAAACGTTAAGGTGTGAACGAGGGCTAAAGGGAACCGGTTACAAAGCAAGTCACCTGTGTGGTTTGGCTTTGATGCAAACAGCCATTCACTGACTCGCATGCCACACACTAGTTTTGGTAAGGTAAAACGTAACCCATTCTGTCAGCTGCTGTTTTTTTTTTTAATGATACTGATTTTTATTTTTTTTAGTGCAGCCCATAGAATGTATTGAGCTGCCCATGTGTCTATATGTTTAGTCCAGGATGGGAGTAATATATTGTGAGGAGAGTCTCCATCTGACCTATCTGAGTGCAGTTGTAGCCGGTAGCTGCAGTGTTTGCTCTGGCAGGCTCGCCTTTGTGTTTTGCTGTAGATTGCAGATGATCAGGGTTGTGAAATGACACATGGATTCAGTTAATTCCTTCTAGCCTATTGCTAATGACAGATGATTTCATCATTGCATCTGTGAGCAATTAACTGCTTTCTTGATGAATGTACAATTACTGTAAACACGCTCTTCACAGTTGAACCGGACTTCACAGTGCCGAATAATGATACCTTTACAGTGATGTGTTAATTTTGCAGTAAGATTGACACCTTGATGTTCCTGTCTTCTTAGATCGCGTGTGTCATGCTGTCTATGTAAGCAATGTGAGCATGCGCTTTAGCAGGTTCACCATTTGGTTGAACACTTGTGTTCTTGTCTACGGTTCTGCCAAGCTGACATTGCATAGTTTTGTATTTTTTGTGCTTTCTTAAACTGGTTGGACAGTTTAGGGGACAAGCAGTGTTGTGACTTTACAGCATAGAATACTGCTGCAGTTTAAGGGAAAATAATCTGGTGCATTTATAAAACACAGAGCTGTGCCCTTTGCTTTGCTTGCTTTAGGATTCCTATGCCTGGGTGGTTTATATGGGTGCCATTCATTCCCATGGAAGATGTGCTTGCTGGGCACTGCACCAAAGATGTAACTAGAAGTTTTCAACACGCTACACTAAATGCCTGGGTGATAACTGTGCCTTAAAGTATGTGTGGGGATTAAATATATAATTAATCCCCACACAGCTCCTCGTGTATCATTTTCCCCTCCTCGTTTAGATTGCAAGCCCTCGGGCAGGGCCCTCCTTACCATCTTGTCTTGAATTGTATTGTGATTGTAATGTCTTTCTTATATTGTAAATCGCTGCACAAACTGTTGGCGCTATATAAATGCTATATAATAATAATAATATATATAAACATGGAGGGACATTCCACCGCTGCAGCAGAGGAGGCTACAGGGACTGGTCTAAGAACCAGCTCACCTCAAGGATCTGATGAGTATAACCTTTTTTTTTTTTGAGCACTTAACCCTTGCAGTGCAGGAGTAACCACTGTAAGGGTTAAGAAATATGTTCCCTGGAGTTCTGCCTTAAAGTGGCTCTAACCATGTTTTTTGAAAAAAACAAAGCTTTTGAAAGGTTACCACAAGAGCAGAGGAATTGTGCTCACCTCTCTGGCAGTTCAGGTTTTCTATCTCCCCCTCTTTAAACCTGCAGCATTGGGATTTCTGGAAGTGTTGGATGCCTGTGTCACTGCTGCATGCCACGGTTGCATCCTCTGCCAACTATGTCACTACAACAATCATCTTGAACATAGGAGTCAGAGAATGGAACCATGAGGTGCAGTGCGGGAAACAGGCATTTAACATTACTGAAGGTGTTAATTGTCAAAAAAGATTGATGAAGGCTGCAGCACGTAGCAGATATGGGCCCCAGAGAAGTGCAGCACATAGCAGATAATGCGAATGTGGTTAATGGTGAAAAAAGATGTATGAAGTCTGCAGCTCGTAGCATAGATGGGCCCCAGAGAAGTGCAGCACATAGCAGATATGGGCCCCAGAGAAGTGCAGCACATAGCAGATATGGGCCCCAGAGAAGTGCAGCACATGGCAGATATGGGCCACCAGAGGAGTGCAGCACATGGCAGATATGGGCCACCAGAGGAGTGCAGCACATGGCAGATATGGGCCACCAGAGGAGTGCAGCACATGGCAGATATGGGCCACCAGAGGAGTGCAGCACATGGCAGATATGGGCCACCAGAGGAGTGCAGCACATGGCAGATATGGGCCACCAGAGGAGTGCAGCACATGGCAGATATGGGCCACCAGAGGAGTGCAGCACATGGCAGATATGGGCCACCAGAGGAGTGCAGCACATGGCAGATATGGGCCACCAGAGGAGTGCAGCACATGGCAGATATGGGCCACCAGAGGAGTGCAGCACATGGCAGATATGGGCCACCAGAGGAGTGCAGCACATGGCAGATATGGGCCACCAGAGGAGTGCAGCACATGGCAGATATGGGCCACCAGAGGAGTGCAGCACATGGCAGATATGGGCCACCAGAGGAGTGCAGCACATGGCAGATATGGGCCACCAGAGGAGTGCAGCACATGGCAGATATGGGCCACCAGAGGAGTGCAGCACATGGCAGATATGGGCCACCAGAGGAGTGCAGCACATGGCAGATATGGGCCACCAGAGGAGTGCAGCACATGGCAGATATGGGCCACCAGAGGAGTGCAGCACATGGCAGATATGGGCCACCAGAGGAGTGCAGCACATGGCAGATATGGGCCACCAGAGGAGTGCAGCACATGGCAGATATGGGCCACCAGAGGAGTGCAGCACATGGCAGATATGGGCCACCAGAGGAGTGCAGCACATGGCAGATATGGGCCACCAGAGGAGTGCAGCACATGGCAGATATGGGCCACCAGAGGAGTGCAGCACATGGCAGATATGGGCCACCAGAGGAGTGCAGCACATGGCAGATATGGGCCACCAGAGGAGTGCAGCACATGGGAGATAAATGTTGTTATATCGGGGAGAGGGGTTTAGGTTTGGCTTTATCGGTTATTGAATTGGTAGATTAGTTTTTTCAGCCAATTAGGTTTTAATTATGTAGAATAGTGTTCACCTAATGGCTCACTTAGCTCCCCAAATGATTCAAGCTTGTTAACTATTAGAGGTCGATGAAAGATAATATGTGTCAGAAAGGGAACCATGGAAAACTATGACCTGAAATTCAGAACGTACACCCATTTTCTTCCCATGTAGTTAAAATACCCAGACAGCGTATAAAACACAGAGGGGAATTGATCAAAATCTGGATCAGCTGTGCATGGCAACCAATCAGCTTCTATCTTTCATTTTTAATATCTAAATTGAAGATAGAAGCTGATTGGTTGTCATGGGCATACAGAGGACTTCAGAGTAAAGATGGCCATACATCAGTACAATTTCTTTAAAAAAAAAAAGTGTGTTTGGAATTTTTGTTCGATTTTCTAATAGTTAATGGGGTCAAATTGGTGATTAATTTTTGACCGCAGTGGCGAGCAGGATGGAAAATGTAAAATGAATGGAGAAACTCCATTCATTTTAAAATCGAATGACATTTTGAATGATATTTGGCAGGTCTGCGATGGCGTTATCGAATGTTATGAGGAAATTTTTTCCTATGAGCGTTTGTACGATAATTTACCAGTGTATGGTCACCTTTTAGAGTCTCTCCTAGATTTCTGTTGCTGTCTGATTCCCCATTGGTGAGAATTTCCTTACTTCCTCCCCTGTGTGCAATAAGTGAGTGGAAGACGGCACTTCACACAGATGTTAAGCCGCCTCCATTCCATCCACTTTCGTTTTGTCTAGAGTTCCAAGCTAAGTTGCAAAACACAAAATTGTAACACTCAAATAAAATGCAGATATACACGTATTAGGTTTGTCACGTGGAAACACAAACATACAGTTACAAGGCTCTAAACCACTCATACAAAGTTTTAGAATATCTCAAAGAAGAACTCCGGGCATGTAAAAAAATGAACCCTTGCAGTGTGGGGGGTAGCCTGCGTAATTGTTCGTTTTGGTCTAAAATAAAGATGATCTACTCACTGGAACCTCAGTCCCGCCTGGCTCCTAGACCGACCGGTCCCCACAGCTTCGTCTCCCCCGGGCCGGGGACAAGAAGCATACGGCAAAGTTTCGTAGCATAAGACTACAAATCCCATAAGGCTTTGCAAGCCACAGGCATGACTCCCAGAGGCAGAAGCATGATGGGATTTGTAGTTTCAGCACAGCTGGAGAGCCAAGGTTGCCTACCCCTGCCGTAGACCAAAACAAGCGCTTAACGCTTGCAGTGCGAGGGTAACCCCAATGCAGGTTCATTTTGTACATGCCCGTGGTTCTTTGAAGTGTAAGTGTGTGCAAAATAATAATAAACATATGAAATACTCAAATACATGCACAGTGCCCCATGTTGTTTCTTTAAAAACCTTGCAAGTACTGAACAATACCTATTGATCCTTCCAGAAATCCAGTGTACTCCTAGACAACACACTCCGATATCTCAATGTTATAAGCCCCGCCTAGTTCACCTCTTTGAAATACAGAGCATCTCTTCTAGAGATGAGGATAAAGTAAAGCATTCTGTAGTTCTATAGCCCTTATACACTTTTTATTCTAAGGTGACACTGCATGCTGCTCCTGCAGGCATTTGATCATCGGCTGAGTCTAATGCTCGCTCCCCCTGCTTGCCTCTGTGGTTCCCCCTGCCAGCTTATACTTCACTACATTACATATGAGCTGGCAGGAGGAAACGCAAGTATTTGGCTCATGTGATGGTTCAGTGCTTGAGGCAGGAGCGGAGAAATGGCGGTCTTTCCTTACACAAGGTGGTGGAGAAGTGGCGGTCTTTCCTTACACAATCTAAGTTAATAAAACATATTTTATAGGGGGGGGGGGGGGATTTGTAAAAGTGACCCTGTGGTGATCTGTTAAAGATTGGGTTCTTGCAGTGTATGGCGGCCATTACTGTCACTCCCCCTAAATCTCTCTGTTTTGGAGGAAAGCTGTTGGGTTGAGTATTGCATTCAATATCTGTGTGTACACAATGATGATATCTCCACATTGACAATCCTAGCCCTGTTCCCTTTCCCCCACCTCCCCCTCCCCCATCCAGCGAGTGTCACACTATTTGTTAGAATGGGAATAATCTCTCGTCCTGCTGCAATCCGCAGCCTTGTTGGGACGTATTCATATCTGTAAAATCACATTCAAGTCTGACATTCTGATTTGCATGCTTGTTGCAGGAAACAAAGAGGGCAATTTACCAAGCTGGCCATACACTAGTAGATTTCTGAATGAAAGATCTTTCTTTACCACCCAATAATGGCGAATGTCAAACAAAACTTCATTTTATTTTAACGCTCGGTTTTGGAATGAACAATTTCCTGAACCACGTTCACTGTTGGAACTTTGTTCCTTCAAGAAAGATTTTCCATCCTGCTCCTTCCAGTTCTTTTCCTCACTACAGTCTAAATTGATCATCGATTTGACCCCATCAACTCATAGAAAGTCGAACAAAAAAGATCTTTTGTATGAAAATGCATTTGGAAATCTACTAGTGCATGGCCAGCTTAAGGCTGGAGCAGACAAAATCTGCTGCTGTGCTTGGCAACCAATCAGCTTCTAGCTTTCATTCTGAAAGTTTAACTAAACAATCTGAAGAGAGAAGCTGATTGGTTATTATGCACGGCTGTTCCAGATTCTGTGTGCTCCAGTTTTAGTCAATTATCTCCCCCCCTGCCAATTATTTAAAGTTAAACTAAGACAAAACTCTTTTTTTTTTCTTTTTTATTGGGGGGGGGGAATGATTTGCCTGGCACCACACATTGTAGCTGAGGTAAGAGTTGCCATGATTCATGTAGTTACAGTTTTGTTCTAGTTCTGGCACACAGGTCACATAACTTTATCTCCTCAAAGTACTTTGTTGTTGTGGAAGTCTTTCTATGCATACAGGTGACCCCACAGACTTGCATTCATGTTCTCAGTCTCCTGATCTCACAGGTGATTCATATTTGGTGACATTTAAAATGGAATGGGAAGTCTGGAACATTTTGATAACCTCGTCGTCTTGGATACTTCTTTCAACTTCTTTTTGTCATGATTTTGGTGCATTGGAACCTTTCCAGGTCTTCATTTCCAGCAATCTCATAAATGGACAGAATGTCTGATTGCCTAGAACAATAGACTAGATAGAATGTGAAATGTCTCAGTACCGGTATGTGTACTTCTACTAACAAAGCTGAAAATGGACCTAGTTAAAGTTGACTTTGCCCCTTTTGACTAAAAATCACCTCAGCATGCAGCTCTCCATGCTGATATGAAATCATGTCACATTCATCAGTTAAATAAACATATTTTTCTTTTAATTACAATAATTGTTTTTCCACTTCCTGGTCCTCTTGGGCATTATTGATTGTAATGTGTCCAAGCATTGCTTCCTGGGAAGGCTACATCAGCAGAGCCTTGCTTGGAAATCTCATCTGCAATCTCATGATATCTCAGGTAAAGGCATTTTCCTCCCCTGAGATGATGTGCATGGTCACATGTGCCAGAGTTCCAGGAAGTAAAGGGAGAAAAATAAGGCATGCAATAAATAAAGAGCTGGCTAGAAGTATGGCTATCTAGAAGTATGTGTTTGTAGATTGCCATTACTAAAGGTGCCTTTGTTGTTATGCTGAAGATATGGGTAAAGTTCCTCATTAATCATTTTTTATTAAACTTTAGAGTCAAATATTTTTAGTTTACTCTGGCCACTTACTATTATATTTTTTCCTGTTCAACCTGCGGGCTGAATTGAAAAATATAACTGATTCCTCGATCCATTCTAAACAGCGTGGATGGATGAATCTCTTGCTGTGTCCTCTGTATTCTGACATCTGTGAGTGTGCCGCTGTCAGAATAACCGAACAGTGAGTGCAGCTGATTGGGTACTATCACTGTTTGCCCAAAAAGTTTCTGACCAGCTTTGATTTTTTTGTTTGAAGGAAGACAGGCAGACGGGTGCTGACAGGGCCACCTACTGAAATAATTTTGGCCGGTCTTGATGATCCAGAACTGGCTGAAGTTCGCACAGTGTATGGCCAGGTTTTGAAAAGTGGGGAAGGATTAGAACATCTGTGGAGTTTTAGTATATTGTTTTTTTTTGTTTTGCTGGAGAAAGTTTCCTCGATTTCTGTGCTGGTAACCGCACTGGAAATAATAGGGACCATAGACAACTATAACAAACTAACATTTATTAAAGTCAAAAGGATTTTCTAATATTTCAAATGCTGATGAAATCACTTACAAGAAATGCGGCCTCAATGTTTAAAAGTTTTGGCTTGTTGCAGAATCAGCTGGTCCCCTGAGCACTGGTCCTGACTTCCTGTTTTAGAGTGACTCCTTTCTCTAGCAGAGTGCTATGCAGTCACCCTTGTGTGTGTCTCCACAGACACAGCAAATCAAGCTACTTCCCTCCTCCACTGGTCCCCTCTCCTCCCTTCTCCAAGCTAGTAGATGAACAGTTGCTGGAGTCTACACTGTCCTTTGTGATCCGGTACTGGACAGGGAGTTCAAGGAAGCTGAGCTGAGAGACTTGGAAGCAGCTGTTCAGAAACATGATGATTGTAAGTGTTTGGGCAAAACATGTAAATCAATGCGTTGCTGGGCAATATATATTTGTTTGATCTGGATTCATTATTGAGAGTTTAGTACTACTTTACCTCTATCCTAAATGGATAAGAAAAATAGTTTGGTACTGTTAAATCGAGTCTTTGGTACTGTCTTAATGATCTAGAAACCTAGTAAATATCTGAGGTTTGGGATTCCTTCGTGCAGTTTAATGTGCATAGATCAGTTTTATTAACGCTTGCATATTATTGCATCCATTCTTGCATTTTTCCTTCTGTAAATCCAATTCACCCGGATTATTTCATGCGTCTTCTCTCATAAAATATATCTGTCTGGTGTGACTGGTGAGGAAATTCTGTGTGGAAATAAAATAATGAAGTGCTGCTTGATGAGAAATGCTTCAGTGCATTAATATCATTTTCATGTAGAGAAATGATTCGGGAGCAATGTGATATGATTTGGTCATCGATGAAGGGTTGTAACATTTAGAAACATTCAAGAATGTTGCTTCTTGGAGTACAAATACTGGCATGTAGGAGATTTGTAGTGGACTGGACCCAGATAATTGTGTTTATGGATTTTATGTAAATATTTATGTATTTATAATTGAATGTTCTCATGCACGCAGCGATCCCCTTCGCTTAGAGACAGATCATCGCTCCTGGGCAGCTGTATTTTTTTTTTTTTGGTCTATGCATGTGCAACAAGGGTCCTTACAATGAAAAAAAAAAAGAGAATGTTCAATGTTTGTCCAAAATGGGCCCATAGTGAACCCCAAGTGCATAAAACCTAGACCCAGAGACATCACTGCTTAAATAAATCCATCACTTAAAAGAAGAAAAAAACTTTCTCAATTCCGTTTTATATATTGCTATATAACCTTTTTTTTCAACCACATTTACCAGAAATGACTGTTAGCCCTCGTTCACACCTAGGCGTATTGCATATGCGCATCGGTCGCGCGACCGTCGCGCGATTCCGAAGGTTACTTGGCTGTATCCCAATGGAAAACGCCCTACAAAACGGCCCACGCCTGAAAGGTCCAGGTACTACTTTGGGCCGTTTTGTAGGGCGTTTTCCATTGGGATACAGCCAAGTAACCTTCGGAATCGCGCGACGGTCGTACAACTTTTTTACCGCGAATCGCGGTAAAAAAAACAGCGCGACGGTCGCGCATATCAATACGCCAAGGTGTGAACCCAGCCTTAGGGCCTTTACATAGATGCTATGCTGAAAAAGCGAAACGTCCTTCACATGGGGGCCTTCAATTCCAACCAGCAGGGGATCCTTACACATATTGTGGTGTGAACAATTGTTTTCTGTGTCCCCTGGTCATACCATACATGTGCGGCGGTGGTCAGAAAATCGCAGCTCAGCAAAGGTGGTATGAATGAGCCCTTTATCCTCTGCTCATGAGATAGTGTTGTATGATGCTGCTTCAGTCAAAGTGGAAACCTTTGATGTGTTCTGTGCACTCCAGTATGGCCGTATTTTTAAAACGAAGTGTCAATAATTTATATATGAGTCCGTTTTAGTTTTTAGACCCTTAGATTCCAGCTTATCTCCTTTTTAAATGTCACACTGTGCTTTTTGTATGCGTTTGTTTCACATTAATCTATTTGCAGCCTGCAGGCGACTTTCTATGTCAGTTTCATTCCTCAGACGTAATCAGCATTTTTGTGTCACAGAGTTCTAGGAAATTGTGAGAAATGGAAGCTCGTTAATTAAAGCTGTAGCCCCACTTAAATGTAAATGGTGTATTCCAGTAATAACTTTAAGGTCTGGAAATGGGTTTAGCTCACATCTTTTACTGGCGTGTGTATTCAGTTATTGTCATAGCACTAGGCCCCATTCTGACACCGTGTTCGTTTTTTTTGCTGCTCTGCGTGTTGGTTGTTTTGTGAATGGTATCCTACTTCAATATAGCAGGAACCGCATTATTTGTATACAATGTTACAAATCCTACAATAACTGCACCAAAGTATGCGTCAACACATCCATGGTGCAGGTTAATATATGTATACCTTTCATCCATATTGCAGCTAGTATGCAGTTTGAACAATAACTCCATCTTTCTTACCCTGTTTCATGTTACACCCATATTCGGGATGTAATATGTAACATAGTCACATCTGCAGCTCCACACCCCTCCCAAATTGCCCCCCACTTACCAGAATCCTGCCCCCCTTCCTGAAGGATTCTGCACCACCACAGCTAAATCATTTATTCACAGATCCTTTGACAGCATCTGTGAATGGAGAAACCACAAAATAATGCAACATTATCATTTCCTGCTGGAAGCAATGCATGATGGGATATGTAGCCTTGAGAAATGGAGATTGCATTACATCAAGCAGCAGGGAAAGGGACACACAGCATACTGGGAATCCAGGAAGTTGGTGAAAGTGATGGGCAGACAGATGGCTGAACTTACTACATAAAATGACTTTTTTCAAGTAAGCTTATATTGCATTATCAGAAAAAACTCTTGTATCTATTCCTATTACAATGCTGATGTTACAACAGGGGAGAATATGCTGGGACTTGAGCACTCTTAACTGCTTGAAGACCAGGTGTTTAGACCCCCTTCCTGGCCAGGCCATTTTTCAGTGTTCAGCGCTGCGGTACTTTGACTGACATTTATTCCGTCACGCAACGCTGTACTGAAATTAATTTTATACCATTTTTAAAGAGCCAGCTGTCAATCCCGCAGCTGGGAGCTGTAGCTCGCGATATACTGAGCTTTGGGTCTTGGGAGGACGCTAGTTTATGTCCTCCGGTGACCCTTAGGAGAACTATGGGGAAAAACACTGACCCCATAGTTGTCCTTTAACTAAAACCATGACCATGTGGCAGGCCCAGTCCCAATTCTTCTTTTTGGCCTTTAGTATAGATGGGTAATTTCGGCTGTGCATATGTTGCTTCCTGCTAATGTGGGCTTTACCCAGCGTATCCATCGCAGGATCCTAACTTCTCAATGTCACAACACGAGGGGCAATAACAAGACCAGTCAGCCGCAGCTTATAGTTGCCTCTTTCCAATATGAGAAGAGGCTGTGAATTGTTCTACGACAACTCACCTATGTGAGAATAGAGGGTGACTGGCTAGAACTGCGCCAGTGACATAATTTAAAAACACTTACATAAGCCAACATGTAGTTTGTCCTGTGTTACTTTATTTGAGACAATAGTAGAGGCCTTGGGTATGACAATACCAGAGTATACAGATATTGCCAATTCACATTGCCTTACTGTTCGGCTCCTAGCCAGGCTCTTTATTACTAAGGCTTCATAAATTGTTCTTATCGATGCTAGTAAACACAAGGCTGTGTGCAGGAATGCTCATAATTCCAAGAGTGAATCTTCCTCCTATATTTACAGCAGATCTTTCTTTCCTTTTATGAGGGAATACTCTTGATTGAATAAACAATATATTAGATATAAAGCCTCACATTTTGCAGCAGAAAGAGAAGTGGTATGAAATGGGTCCTGTGCTTGCTGAAAGTTTCTTTGCTTCTAAAATGTTAAACTAAAATATTATCACTGCATGATTTTATGTAAATTATGTGATTTTATAATTCACTGCAGTTTTTGTGTCTCCTCAAAATGGAACTTCCAGGGCTTTGCTTTTTACTATAGAAAGCTGCATTTTTGGGGGGGACCGGATTCAGGAGTTCATTTAGGCAGGTAATATTAGCTTAATACAAAATGAACCTGTGCCTTTAACCACTTGCCGTCCGCCCGTAGTAAAAAAACGGACGGACGGCACTGCAATTTTTTTCTGCTCGCGTGCGCCCCCTAGCGGGCACGCACGGGCAGAAAAGACCTGACTATTGCACACACCCGTTACCGGGTGTTTCACATATAGGCGGTTAGCGGCTCCATAGCCCGCCGATCGTCTATATGTGCTCGTTCGCGTCCTAGAGACCCCTAATGTCTCCATAAAGAGGACCTGTCAGTCTGCCTTTGCTATTATATAGGGGGATTGTTATCCCCCTATATAATAGCAATAACAATAAGTGCAAAAAAGTAAATATAAATAAAAAAAAATTAAAGTAACACATAAAAAAGTAAAATAAAAAAAGGTGAAAAAAAACCCCCAAAAGGTTTAACTCCCCTACCCCCACGTTTACGCGCCTATAAATGTAAATACGCGTCCGGTGCCCCAGCGCACAAAAATTACAATTGCGCTACATATGTTACATAACGCCGCGAACATCGCAGTGAGAGCAATCATTTTAGGGCCATCAATCACTGATAACACTAAACTGATGAGCGGTAACAGCTTTTAAAGCGTCGCCTATGGCCAATTTTGGGTATTATTGTTTTTTGAGGTTTCGCGCGCGCACGCAATTTTAAGGCTTGACATGTTTGGTGTCTTTTTATCCGACGTGACCCCGTCTTTTATATTTTACCAAAAAATTGGGTAATAATAAATGTTTTATCATTTAATATAGGGGAAACTGTTTTTTTTTTTTAAATTTTGGTAATTTTTCCTTAATATAGTAAAAAAATAAAACCCCCAGTGGTGAATAAATACCACCAAAAGAAAGCTCTATCTGTCCCCAAAAAAGGGTATAAAATTCATTTCAGTACAGCGCTGCATGACGGAATAAATGTCAGTCAAAGTACCGCAGCGCTGAATACTGAAAAATGGCCTGGATGGGAAGGGGGTTTAACACCGCGGATGTCAACTGGTTAAAGGAGAACTATGAGGTGAGTGCTTTTCACTCACCTCATAGTTCTAGCCGACCTGTGACAATGACACTGTCACAGGTCGGCTCAGTAGATCGAGAAGTGAGCGAACACATACCGGCGTTCGCTCACCTCTCGATCCTGTTGACAGAGGAGGGGCTGGATTACCCCCTCTGATCAGACGCGGGAGGGGGTCGGGTACAGCTGACTCTGCCTCTAGATAGACAGAGCCAGCTGTCACTCACACAGCTGGGCGGATCCAGACATAATTGTCGGGATCCGCTTCAGCTGTGTCGTCTCAGTATACCACGAGCTACAGCTTGCGGTATACTGAGCTTAGGATGACCGGAGGACGCTAGTTTGTGTCCTCCGTTACCCTAAGGAGAACTATGGGGAAAAGCCCTAACCCCATAGTTCTCCTTCAAACCTACTAAAGAGGCCGCAGACATGAAAAGTGAGACTTGGCCCTCATTCACAGGGGTAACAGCCGGAGCGTACAGATCCGTGCTCCATGCACGGCCGTATCGGGCAGCTCCCGGGGAGGACATGTGCTGCGTGTGATTTATACACAGCAGCCTGTCCTTCTCTATGGGAGTCTGCGGCCGTACGCCGCCCTGCGCTCACCCGAACTGCATGTCCGTACGAGTGCGGGTCTCCCTGCTCGGACGCAGACAGGCTCTATCTAGTTCAGGTGAGCGCAGGGCGGCGTACGGCCGCATACTCCCATAGAGGACAGGCTGCTGCCCGATACGGCCGTGCAATGATCTGTACGGGCCGGCTGTTACTCGTGTGAATGAGGGCTTAAAGAGGAACTTTACCCATATCATTGAAATGACAACAAAAGAGCCTTTAGAAATGTTTAGCAATGATAATAATGTTTAGCAATGATAATCTTCTAGATAATTGCCGGCTTTGTATTCTTTGCATACTTTATTTTTTTCCTCCCCATTCTTCTCACAGTGATTATTTTTTACTAAGGGCAGATTGATACATCTCCATTTACTTCCTGGAACTCTGTCACCAATAACTAGGACATGTGACCATTCACATCATCTCAGGGGGAGGACAATGGCTTTCCCTGAAAACTCTCGTGATATTGCAGATAAGATTTCTCAGCAATGCTCTGCTGATGTAGCCTTCCCAGGATGCTTGGGCACATCACATCACTAATGCCCAGGAGGACCAGGAAGTGGAAAAACAGTAATTGTAAGTAAAAGAAACATATGTCTGATATCATTTCATATGATAGAGAGACGGACGAGCAAGCTGCTTGCTCTACAAGTGATCTGTGTGGGTCACTTGTCGTAAATGAGCAGCCGGCTTCCCCCGTTCTACATTTAGCCCTGGAACATGCCGTCCTGGGTGTCGGGGCGGACAGGATCGCCGATTCTCGCTTCATACAAGTGATCCGATTAGATCACTTGTATGAAAACGAGCGGCGGCCCCCACTGTACATTCAGCTCTGCTTGTCCGGAGCAGGGCTGAATGTATTAAAAAAACTACTCGCCCGGCGCCCGAAACTGCCTGATAGGAATTCCACACCCCTGTATTTAAGAATGTAAAACACCGGTAATGGCACTTTCTATTGGGGCATTTTTTAATGAGTACAAGTACTCATGAAAATGCCCTGTACTCGTATCGGTGCATCCCTAGTCTGCGTTAATGGTGCCTGTGTATCTTTTCAGAAGCAGATTACCCCTTGCAGCTCTGAAACCTAGACCACTCTGTTATACAACCAATGAGAGCCACACTCTCATGATGTGCCATGATGTGCTCTTTCCATCAGTATGGACTGTCCAACCTGGCAAAAATTAAGAGGGCCCTACAGCATCATGTGACTGTCCTGAAGATTTTGGAAAAGGTATTAAAGGCCATCTCTGAAACAGCAGTAACCCTCCTCCTACTCATCATTTAAAAAACAAATCCTGTCTAATGCCCTTTTTACTTTCCTACATCTGTGGTCACGTGACACTCCAGCCCTGAGCCTTTTTTCCTCCTCCCAGGATCGCTGCCTCACTTGTGACGATCTGTGACTTGGCTAAAACCCACTGAAAATGCTGTTTGCTTGGCCATCATACTGATTGTGTAGTAAATAAAGTCTGCAATTCTTACCTGCAGAGTTGTCCAGTCACCTGTGTGTGACTCTAAATCTGAAGACATTGAATAAGAATGACCGTCAGGCAACTAGCATTTTAGGAGGGTGTCAGCTGCAGTATTCTGTAGTCAAAATAATAGGTTTCCCTCATGGGCTGTTCTTGTTCAACGTCTGCATGATTACAGTATCTCTAAAAGATCACAGTCACCTGATATTTAAAATAAATTCCCGTCAATGGCAAATCAACAGAATTTACCAGTGTACCCAAGTTAAATAGGTCTTCACACAGCACAAGTGTAGAACGTCATGAACTACACTGTAATTTTCCTTTAAAGAGACCCGGTATATAAACTACCCCCAAGTTCCCTCGCTGCCTCCTAACACTGCCAAAGGATTTATTAACGGAGGGGTTTCTGGGTATGGCCGACCCTAAGGCCCCATTCACACTAAGCGACATACCTTACAAGCGGATCCACGCGGCCGGGATAGTGCGACTGTTCGGGGCGACGATATCGCGACCTTCACCGTCGGGCTGCATTCAAAATAGAAAAATCACGCGACACCCACGGGAAAAGGGTCCTGCTGAAGTGACAGCGACGGGTGACATTAAGCTGTACATTAGAACAGCTCCATTGAATAACATTGGCCGGCAACTTCTCACGATATCGCGCAGCAAAAATGTGCAATATCGCGGCGGAAATTGCGCGGCAATCCGCTCAGTGTGAACGGGGGCCTTAATGATAGTGCACAGGCCTGAGCAGCTGATCACTAGATCCCAACACTGTGAGGGGATGCTATGATGGCATCCTTTCGTCTAAGCTCTGTCACCAATTGACACCAAGCCTAGACAGGAAGGGATACACTGCAGTGGGGAGGTGGCCATGGTGTGTGGCTGGTTCCGTAAACCTGCCTCGGGGGTGAGCGTGACATATACAGACTGTCGCTTTGCCCTCAATGTGTATAGTGACCGTGTCTCTTTTAAAATTTGATTATCCATGAGCACTTGCTCTAAACTATTGTCTCTTAGGGAATAGTTCTTATATGCATTTTCTTAGTTGAAAACCACATTCCCACAGAATGGAATAGAGTCCCGGATCAGACTCGTCCATTTGCAGTTGAGATGCTTGGATGTGTTATTGAAATCCTTTCCATTATTTCCCCAAGAGATATTTGTTAAAGATTTGTGGATATCGCTCAATAGTTCTCCATTAACCCAAAGGCAGGACAAAGTAATGTTGGCAAAGTGGCTCCTTCCGCTGCCATCTTTGAGCACTGTTTATTATTTCTTTTCAGTTT
>NW_017306481.1:1579451-1582947 GCF_000935625.1 Nanorana parkeri
TTTTTTTTTTTTTTTTTTTTTTTTTTTATATAGAATGAACATTATATGTTGCTTTACAGAGAATTTTGTTCCATTCACTGACCAAGTGAGTTTTTGTTTTTTTTTCTTTTTTTTTTAAATATCCCTTCTGCAGGCACACATACACATTAGCACTGGCCTGCCAGTACATTTTCTATTAGTATACTTATAAGTGAATTGCCTACCACAATCCCTCCTGCCATCAACCCAGCGAAGGGCGACCAAACTCATCAAAGGGATGGAGGACCAGAGCTATGAGACACGGTTACTAAATTTAAATATGTTCACGCTGGAACTTAGGAGATTAAGGGGGGACATGATTTTCACATACAAAATGTTCCATAGTCATAGCGACATTAGCAATAAACTCTTCACGATTAATTCCGTAACAAAGACTAGAGGACACCACCTAAAACTGGTAGAAAAAAAAATTCAAACACAAGGGGCGAAGGGGATTCTTCTCAGTTCACGCGGTTAGGGTCTGGAACTCACTGCCGCAAGCAGTGATTTCAGCTAATAGTCTGGAATCATTCAAGAGGCTTTTGGACGATTTCCTGAGAAACGGTAATATACAGGGGTACAAGTACTCCTAAAAACGAGATGACTCGGGGATCTTTACACACACACACAATAGGTTGGACTTGATGGACAAATGTCTTTATTCAACCTCAAATACTATGTAACTATGTAACTATGTAACCCCCCCTCATGTTACAAAGTTTTAAATTGCTTCTAATTGCCCAAAATGTTGCTCCGCCAAGGTCTTCACTGTGGTTGACGCCACACAGCCTCCTTTCTTTTAAAGCTCCTGAACCTTGCATTGCACCAAGCATTCATGCAAACACAGAGTGAACAGGCTGCATTCAATCGCAAATATCAGTTTCTATGTTGCCCTTTGCTCCCTGTGATTCTGTTACAATGTATCATTTTCTGTGATCTCAAACCAGTGATTAACAGTCCCCGAAAATATTAAAACTAGGGATGTCCCGATACCACTTTTTAGGGACCATGTGCTTGCCGATACCCATTACCGATACTTTTTATAAAGGGGCAGGTGACTTTAAATGATCCATAGTACAACTACATGTTATGTACTATGGATCATGATTTAACCTATCCATGTTAGCAGGGGAGAATTTTAAATCTATTGCTGGAGTGTAGTGGAGGTGTGTGCTGTATATATGTATTGCATATACATTACACACGTCCAGTACACTATAGGAATAGATTTACAGCCAGCCTTGTCCCAGCTTCCCTCACTCACAGTTTCACTTCGATCCCTGTTGCCTTGTTGTGCCTCTTGTAGTCGGCACTGGGCAGGATTGTTGCATCGCGTCTCGGTGCTCAGTTTGTGGGAGGCGCTCACAATTCTACCCTGCTAACATGAATAGGTTAAATCATGATCCATAGCACATCTACAGTACACACGTCCAGTACACTGCAGTCTGCAGCAATAGAGTTACAATTCTCCCCTGCTAAAATGAATAGGTTAAATCATGATCCATAGTACATAATATGTACATAACATGTAGTTGTACTATGGATCATTTAACCCATTCATGTTAGCAGGAGAGAATTGTAAATCTACTGCTGCAGTGTATTCTATATGTAGCAGATATACAGTACATATAGATGCACTGCAGCAGTAGATTGTTCTTGTTCACACAAAAAACTAAGCCCAGGCCCGGTCTTACTCACTGTTGCCTCGATCGCGGTGCCTCACGATTTTCTTCACACGTGAGGACATCGCCGGCGCTGAGCTGTAGAGCATTGCGTCACTGCTGCTCCGGTGGGCGGCGCTCCAGGTGGGGTCCATATTTAGGTGGCCGGCGACTGCCTGGAGCGCCGCCCACCGGAGCAGCAGTGACGCGGTGCGGTAAGTAAAAGATTTTTTAAAACATAGCGCAAGCTTCTGCGCTTTGTATCGGGGCATTTTGACAAGTACAAGTAATTGTCAACTGCTGCAGTGTATTCTATATGTAGCAGATATACAGTACATATAGATGCACTGCAGCAGTAGATTGTTCTTGTTCACACAAAAAACTAAGCCCAGGCCCGGTCTTACTCACTGTTGCCTCGATCGCGGTGCCTCACGATTTTCTTCACACGTGAGGACATCGCCGGCGCTGAGCTGTAGAGCATTGCGTCACTGCTGCTCCGGTGGGCGGCGCTCCAGGTGGGGTCCATATTTAGGTGGCCAGCGACTGCCTGGAGCGCCGCCCACCGGAGCAGCAGTGACGCGGTGCGGTAAGTAAAAGATTTTTTAAAACATAGCGCAAGCTTCTGCGCTTTGTATCGGGGCATTTTGACAAGTACAAGTAATTGTCAAAATGCCCTGTATCGGTCCCGATACCGATGCTTGTATCATGTGCGGTTGCATACAGCGGTTGCATCCGCATGTATGGGGTTACATCTGCGTGGCAATCGCTGACAAAAAGGTACATGTACCCTTTTTGGCGACACGCACCGCGCAGTGTTTTCAACCGCGATAGCGTGGGACCGCCCGGGCGCTATTGCGGTGGGAAACCGTGCGATCTGCCTGGCGGGACTGGATTGCCATTAGAAAATAATGGCACTGCCAGCGCGATCAAAGGTGGTGTGCGATTCCATGACCGCCCAGCCATGCGCTCGGATTCGTGCACGATGGCCGGGCAGTCACGGATCGCACAGCACTGCCAATCGTGCTGGCAGTGCCATTATTCCCGCTGCAATACCGCCCCGCCTGTGCGGTTGCACATGATCGCGGTTGAAAACACTGCACGTTTATTCGCATGCAGATGATGGGGTCAGCGGGGCTGCTTTTCATTTTTTACATTTTTATTTACATTGTAAAAATGTTTAATTTTCATTTATTTTATTATTTTTACTTTATCCCCTTTTTATTTTTTAAATTTTTATTTCGTTACATTTTTAATTAGTTATTTTTTACTTTTTTTATTTTATTTGTACTTTATCTTTTTTATACTTAAACTTTATTGCTATCACACAGGGACTAACAAGCCCTGTGTGATAGCAGGTGATTGAAGGTGACAGGTACACTTTATTGAACCTGTCACCTCCAAAACAGGAGTTCTAGCACAGCACTGTGCTAGAACTCCTGTGACGGGAACGAGCAGCGGCCGGGAACAGAGGCTGAGGGAGGTGACAGAGCCTGTCACAGCTCCACCGTCCAGCTCCACGCCCCGCCCCACCCCGCACCGTCACCGCTCCACGCCCCCTGCTCACTGAAAAATTCACTTGCCCGGCGCCCGGAACTACATGTGTTGTGCGATACGAATTCCACACCCCTGATGTAACATTATCATTGCTTGCTGGAAGCAATGCATTATGGGCTATGTAGTCTTCAGAGATCAAGCAGCAGGGAAAGTGAAACTTTAGAACTCCTTTAACCCTTAGAGAATATCTCACCAAAAATGAAATTTATATTGCAGGGAATGCCTACAAATTGTATCTTGGTGCAGACTGGAGGCTTTCCATA
>NW_017306481.1:1582988-1609375 GCF_000935625.1 Nanorana parkeri
ACAAAAAATATTTTAGCCCTGTATTTATTAATCCATCCTACAATGCAAGCAGTGTAAATACCTGATTTCACTTGGTATCTGTGTCCTGTTGTCTCGTATACAGCAGAGATCAGGGTGAGGCAGGGAAAAGCAGCACAAGGAACCAATCTGTTGTGCTTCAGTCCAAGAAGCATGCTGATAGTAGGAGAGAGTAGAGTAAGATGAGCTCACCCGTCTGTTGCTTCTCCTTTTACAGCCTAGTCTGAGGTAGGTACAAAACCTCTGAGAAAGGGAAAAATTAGGTCTGCTCCTCTGCTTGTGTGACAGAGATGTGTAAATCTCGGCACTGGATAGCCAAAAATACAAACCCTGTCAGGTAAAACCTCTTCTATTATGTGTTTTATCAGTGTAATTAGCGGTTTCCCTGGAGTTCAGCTTTAACCCTTTGTCCACTGACTTTTCCTGTACCATTTATTAGGGATGCACTGATATCTGTATTTCTCAGTTTTTTACTCGCCGATACTGGATACCGATACTTGAAGTCCCACTAAGGGAGCCAGGTGGTGAGTTTTTACACACTGCCAGGCTTCTTTATTGGGACTTTCGGTATCGGTATTCAGTATCAGTGAGTACGGGGGGAAAAAATCGGTACTCGTACTCTATACCGAAAAAACGGTATTGGTGCATCCCTAATAAATGGTACAGGAACAGTCAGTGGTCAAGACAAACCGCTAATTACACTGATTAGCCGGGAAGCCAGGCGGCTTGTAAAGACTCGCCACCTGGCTTCCCGATTAGCAGGGAAGTCGTCTCCATGCTTTCTTGTCACCAGGTGACGAGACAGCATGGAGCCGGCTTTCTGGCCAATCAGGAAGTCGGGCGCCGTGTAATGACGCATGGCCCGGCTTCCTGATTGGCCAGCTTCTCGACCAATCAGGAAGCCGAGCAACGCGTCATTACACGGCGCCCGGCTTCCTGATAAGCTGGCTATATGCTACCTCATCACCAGGTGACAAGGGAGCATGAAGCCGGCTTTCTGGCCAATCAGGAAGCCGGAGGGTGTGTAATGACTCGCTGTCCTGCTTCCTGATACCGGAAGCTTAAGTATTGGGCCAGGTATCTGAGCATTTGGGCGAGTACAAGTAATCGCCCAAATACTCGGCATTGGCACTGATACTAGTATCGATGCATCCCTACCATTTATGTAAGCTGCCCACTAATATCTACCTCAAGCAAAACCTATCTACATTTGCCAGGTACTTAGTGAATCTGTGCCCACGCTGTGCACATTATACTATTTACATATTTTGAACAAGCAGTCAATTGCTGTAAAACAAATCCCCATTCACCTTTTGTAGCCATCAGTATTGTGGAGAAATTAATCTTCAAAGTTTGCAACAGAGGCCCTGAAACCTTAGCTCCTCTATTGCAGCAGAATATTGTCTGCCTGCCAATGTAAACACACATCAGGTATTTCTAAGCGGAGTCTCTGTGGTATCTTTTAAGAATGAATTTTTTCACTGTACAAGCAGTTGGAGAGGTCAGGGATGGGTTATTTAAAAGCTTTTTCACTGCTTGTTAAGAATGTTAGTAATATTTCCATAGAGCACTTTAAAGAACAACTCCAGGCAAAATTGTTATTAACCCTTGCAGTGAGGCTACCCCCACACTGCAAGAATTAACTGCCCCTTTAGGTCAAGGGAGGAAAATAATAAAGTTGTACTCACCTGCTCATCTGAGTTGGCTGCACAGCTGTGACAGTGCTCCCTCCAGCCTGTCTTCTCCACTGCAGCGACTGTGTTCTCACGTCCTATAAACTGTCTATTGGATGTGATGATTCAGGTTCCTTAGACCACTGCAGCGGAGGTGGAGGAAGGCTGGAAGGACCGGTCTGAGAGGAAGCTGACTTGGAGGTTTGGGTGAGTATAACTTTTTGTTTAAATTTTTCCTCCCTAGACTAAAATTAGCACTTAACCCTTACAGTATGGGGTAGCCCCACTGAAAGGGTTAATACAAATGTTGCCTGGACTTTAAGTTATGGAAAGCCTGCCAGATACATTTCCGTGTCATATGTGTGTTTTAGCTATGTCTTAGCATAGATCCAAAGTCCGTATAGTGCCTTATAATAATATACATCTTGAGTGAGGTTGTGTGTAGAATGTCCGGATAGATTATAAAGATTTCCTTGAGGACTGAATATGAAATATAGTGTCAGGTCTGTTTTTACGTGAAAAAGTTTTCAAGCCAGTGTCTTAAGGAATATCATGCGGCTTTTCAACTTGTCTTCTCAGTGACGGCACCCTGGGCTTGGCTCCCGGTTATTGTATTCCCGGAGATTTGCCATATGTGCTTGGGCCTTTGCAGTAGGAATGAGGGCGTGTGTACTGTGTGGGGTGCTGGAAAAGCACCGAACCTGCTAAACATTAAAACAAACAAGCTTATAAAGTGTCGTCTGCAGCATTACCCTTGATCACTAATAAATCAAGGTTGCCATTGTTTTGTATGCAGGAATTGGTTGCACAGGCCAGTAAACAAGAACATGCCTGTGTGTTTTTAATTCTCACTATCAACTGCCAGCACATTGCACTTTGTTTAACCAGTGGGGAAGAATGGAAGTAAACATGCTGTTTTCACCTGTGGTTTGATGTCTGCAGTGCTGTAAAACATCTAGCTCTGAGTCTCCTCAGATCCTCAGTGCTGTGGTAAGTGACCGCGTATTGGTTTTCTGCATCCACAGAAGATAGAATCTGCAGCTGATTGGGGATATCCATGAATGAATCAGTGTAAGTAGTTTTCATCAAAGCAGTATTAAACTCTCCAGATCAAATACATATACTGTACATTGCCCAGCAAAGCTTTTCTTAGATTTTTGCCCAAGCGCTTACATTCGTCATGTTTCCAGACAGCTCCAACTCTCTCAGCTCGGGTTCCCTGAACTTCCTGTCCAGTACAGGATCACAAGGGAGAACAGTCTGTTGCCACTGTTCATATACTATCTTGGAGAGTGGAGGAAAGGGCAGTGTCTGTGTATTTGTGGAATACAACAGCAAAATGTTTCCCAGCACACTCACTAGCCAGCATGCAAAAAAAACCAAAAACCTGTCTAACCGCTAAGGTTAAAAACGGAGGTTTAGATACACGTCTCCTGCAGAATATGTGAAAGCTGCACCGCCTCGTCAAGCCTCCTCTGTGTAGTGCGGTCCTAACTCTAACCTATGAGAGTCTCCATCTTGGAGCACATGTAGCAAAAAATTAAATTGGGTGCATGTTTGCCAAGAGGAAGCCCAACCTCCTTAAAGGCACAGGGACACACAAGGGACCCTGCACATCACAACGGCAGCTGAGACCCCCTATGTGTCACTGCACCAAATCAGTCAAGCAAAACTTTTTACTGTTGTATTGTTTAAAGCTCTTCCATGTGCACCTTGCTTTAAAGCTGGTGATAAGTTGATGAGTCCGTTTGCAATTTGTTTTGCTTGTGTATTTGTGGAGACGCACAACTTACTGGCACACAATAAGGGTGGCTACATAGGACCGTTTAAAGAAAAGCACTCACTCAAAAACAGGATATCAGTGCCGGTGGTTAAGAATCAGCTGTTTCTACAGGAAAGTAAAACTTTTAAACCTCAAGGAGCAGCATCCATTGTAAGCGATTTAATCAGCATTTGAAATAAAACTCATTTGACTTTACTGTCATTTTAAAGACTCTGGGTGAAGTCTAGTGGAGGATTATGCTGGAGACTGCGTCATTTAATGAGATCAAACAAACTCTTGTTGGCCGTTCTCCATTCAACGGGGATTGAAATTAAGATGCACTATAAACGGTTCCATTACCTTACTGTGCATTGCCACATATAACAAAGATCAGGTCCCCTTAACCCAGGGAAGTACACATTAACATGGAATTCAGGAGCCAGTTTGTTCAATCCAGGAGCCAACTGGATTTTTTTAGGAGACGGTTCCTTCGACAACAATGAAAGAAAGCCTCAAAAGTTAGATGCCAGGTGTATTTTTTTTGAAGGATCTTTGTCTGCCTGGCTCCTTGGATTTGTCTAGCCCTGCCTTAACCCATTATATGGGCCCCCATAAGTTAAAGTGAAGCTAAACTCAGAAGTTAAATCCTAAAAATTCATTGAAGTACCTTAACTATTAACAAAAATGTATCTTATTTGTGTATCACTCGGCTGTAGATCCTCAAATGATCTCTGAATTGGTGCCGACACTGTCCTTCCTTCTAGAGTGTAGCTACTTTTGTTCCCTGAGGCCCCTGTGTGTGTTGTAAAGTAGCCACCGCTCCAAGCTCGCTCCCGTGATGGGCTACATTCTCAATACAAATTAATAAATTAAACCTCAGATTGTAGTCCATCATAGGAGTGAGCTTGGAGCGGTGGCTACTTTACAACACACACAGGGACCATGGGGTACACAAGTAGCCCCCCCTCCAGAACGAACAATGTCTGCACCAATTCAGAGATGATTTGAGGACCTACAGCCGAGTGATACACAAATAAGATACATATATACAATAGTTAAGGTACTTGAATGAATGTTTAAGATTTAGCTCCTGGGTTTGGTGTTACTTTAATTTTTAAGTCTGTTTTTAGGCTCAGAATGTATGCACATAAGTTAAATCTTTAAAGTAGCATTAAAGTCTGGGTATTTTTTTACGTTAATGCATTCTCTACATTTGGGTAAAAAACGCCCAGCACCTTTTTCCTCTTCCCCCTTCACCCCCACACTTACCAGTCAGCTCCTTGTCACCGCTGCCGGTCCTGAAGCATTCCTCCGTTCCCCTGTTCTTCCTGGTTGCAGGGGGAGGATACTGATGGCAGAGGAACCATAGGCTCCTTCTGCCATCAAACGGTTGGGCGTGGCCTGCTGCAGGGCTGTGTGTGTCTATGCATGTATGCACCCATGGGTGCCTCCACAGCAACTGCTTAGCTGATGGTGCCACCTGTGGGGTGGGGGGCTCAGCACTGCGGGGACCCACTAGGAATTAAACATTTTTAAAGAAAAGCACATTTAGTCAAAGGTGGGCCTCCTTGGTGGAAACGAAATAAAAAATAAATAAAACTATGTCGCTTTAAAGTAGTTCACTTGAGACAATCTTTCCTATGGAAGGAGTGACTTCAAAACTGCTGACACATCAGCTTTTATATAAAAAAAGTTGGACCCGGGGAGAGATGATCTATTTTTATATCCGCTTGCGGATACAGCTCATGGAGTAGTACTGACTGTTAATCATCGTTATCCTCATGAAGGCCTTACTCACGCTGTGGTTTTCCTCAGTGCATAGAACACGTACAGATTCATGTAGACAGAAAATGAAGCTCCTCTTTTGAAACAATAGAGGCTTGATTCACATGCTCCACATTCTCCTGAATGTCTCTGTTATGTCTGAAGACACAGGAATAAAGACACAGCTGCCGGCCTATTGTACAGACACCCCAGCTTCTACGCATGAAATATACAAATCATGTCTTTGTTCAAATAAAATATGTTGTTTTAATTAACATGATATTTGGTGCTGATTGTGCTTTTGTCATAATGTTCCTCCTTTTTTTCTCCTCATAGAGTTGGTAAATCTCTTTTCAACCAGCGGTCTGAACGTAGAAAATATAACGGATTCCTCCAACGCTTACAAGCATTGATCGAGGAATCGCCCACTGTCATCACTGTATTCTACCGGCGGCCGCTCACTTGCTGTCTGCTGTGTACGTTCTGAGATTTTCCAACCAGCCCCTTCGATCAGCTGATTGAGAGATACTGGCCGAAAGGGTGCCGACAGTCCCACTGTGCGAATTTCGGCTGGTTCTTTATGTAGTTTTCATGAGTTTTCATAAAGAATCAGCTGAAATTTGCATAGTGTATGGCCAGCTTTATTCTCAGCCCCCAGTTTTTTGTTGGAGGTGTAGAATAAGACTCACTGTTTGAAAAAAAAGTGTGTGTTTTTATTTACACACATTGGATCGTGGAATAGATTTAATCCTATTAGTACATAAATGTGGTGGTTGCATTCGTTTTTTTCCCCTTTTTTTATTCTTTCCCTTTTCTGGGTATTTTTTTCCATATTTACTCTCTGGGGAAAAAGGCTGGGTGTTATGTGCAGATGCGACTTAAGCTGTACAGCGCTCCAATGGCATTCACCTCCCCCTCGTCACTATCATCCATTTTTTTTAATTTAAAGAATACAAAACATTCTATGAAGGGAGGAGGAGAGATGTCACATCTCCACCCCCCCTCCTCCAGTCACAGAATGCCTTCTATTTTTATACCAGCAGTCTGCAACCCTCCTTTTCAACTGGCATGGAATTAAATTATTCTCATAATAATTATAAGCAGACATCCAGAGCACCCCACTCCCAATACAGCAGATGTCAAGAGCCCTCCCACCATCAAAAGTACGCTACATACACAGTGCAGGGGTCAGGATTGCGCCTAAAAATTCCTCACATCTGTACTCTCCCCTACCTTCCTACCTGGACCAGCTCTGGTACCTCCCTGTATAGGCGGCTCCCTCCCTTTGTATTGGGCTATAGTACCTTTTTTTTCTTCTTTGGAGTGTGGGAGGAAACCAGAGCACCCGGAGGAAACCCACACAATGACAGAGAGACCGTGCAAACTCCATGCACATAGTGTCCAGGCCGGGATTCGAACCGGGGGACCCCAATGCTGCAAGTTAGCAGTGCCAACCACTAAGCTGCCCATATCGCTGGCATGGCCTTCTACTTCAGCGGAAAAAGACCTGTTAGCAAGAAAAGCAGTAGACATTGATGATAGATAGATAGATAGATAGATAGATAGATAGATAGATAGATAGATAGATAGATAGATAGATAGATAGATAGATAATGCCTGTCCCACCATTATAGAAATGCCCAATGTGATAAGCATGGATCACAGATGTACAGATAAATCCAGATCGCACATATGGCTGGACCAGCACATACAAGCAGCCAGCACATGTGCCCATCTCTGCACCTCTGGATGATGACTATACATCCTTATCACACGTTTATATTCCACGCCTGGTGCTGCTGCACATTCCTACACAGCATACACCTTCCACCAACCATCACTGCAACTTCCAGCACCATGCACTCCGCTTCCCCCGCAACTGCCCCACACATACACGCAGCCACTTACCCAGCCGAATCCCCTGCCGGACCCCGGGTCACTCCCTCTCCATCCCCTGCTGCCTCTCCGCCCGAAGCGCTGCCCGACCCCCGGCCCACAATCTGCGCATGCGCGGTAGATGAGGAGGTGGGGGAGAGAACACGATGGTCATATCACGCAGCTGGTATGGAACGGAGCGCCATCTTGTGGCCTGCGTGGGTTTTTGCAGTGATGTATCACATAGGGCCATGAGACATGGCAAAATGAGGTGGCTGCTGTGCGGGCCACATTACATAGTCCGGCGGGCCGGATTCGGCCCGCGGGCCTTGTGTTTGCCACCCCTGTCCTAGATTGTTCACTTGTCCAAACTCTTCACCCTTTTGTGAATAACCCTGTCAGACCTCAAGAGGGAAGGGCATCACTGAAAGCCAATCTGGTGAGGTGCATGCAATTGCGCTAACAAGCAGGGTGCTGATGGGAAGAGAGCTGCTGCTCTTTCACTGTCCTGTCATCGGGCTGGGGGCAGGTAGGTGACCCCACAGTATTGCTAAAGTTCTTGTATGAGTTGCACACAGGACAGTCTAAGGGCCAATTCACACTAGCCGCTGTGCAGTGCCAATGTGCCAATCCCGGCACATCGCACTTTCTTTTTTGTATAACTTTATTGAAATGTCATTCATTCAGAAATGACATTTCATTCAGTTCCATGGTTTTGCGTCGCATCCCGCTGCACAAAAAAAAAATACAACATGCTGTACTTACTTTTCAGCACACAATGCCACGTTCCCATCGCAAAGCGGTGGTGTGAACTGATGCCGCCTCTGTGACGAGGCAAATTGCCTTGTCTTGCGTTGGGGCTTCTCTGGAAACAACGGTCAATGCATATGGTGCAAATCGACCCTTAGGCCTGTTAAATGGTGGTGCTTGACATGACCGTAATGGATGGTGCCATGTAGTATCAAAGTACAATTGCAGTGAGTCAACAACACTTAAATCCTTTTCTTTTTACCACTTATTGTGAAATAATATTTCACATGCAGAGAAACGGCCCACATTTCAGGGTCCCATCCCAGATCATTTGGCAGATAAAGCAGCTCCTATGTATTGTGCATACAGGCCTTTCCCCCTGTCCACCAACCAAACTGAAATATTGTTCTGGTTTTATAGGAGACACACATTCACATTTCTGAATCTGGGTGATCTGGGATGGTCAGAACATTCTAAATTACTGCTCTCTTCCTCTCTCGGCTATTTAGGGATAGAGGATGTTACTCACTTACAGTTGTTTGAGGTCACTGGTCAGTTAATTGTATCTGTAGCGAGGGAATTTGGATTCCTTCTCAGGCAGATCAGTGTAGAGCCGCAGAGCAGCTTGTGTGAGCACTGCAGTGGGAAGCTCAGCTCACTGCAAATAGGAAGCCATGTTCATACAGGTACTGGACACTTACATGCTTGCATGCCTTGTGTCTTCACATAAGGATTACATACAATAATGATATAAACAGGCTGGATTGTACAATGTGTTGCATGCATTTTAGGATTAGCATACCTTGCTTCATGGTTCCTATTATTTATTGCTTCATGGTTCCTATTTATTACGATCAGAGTTGCCATTGCAACATATATTCGGCAGCTTTAGTACCGTCATTCTCAAAGTGTTTCCAGACTGTAGCAGAGCCGTGGAGACATCCTTGGTTTTTGTTTCAGCCTAGTATCTGTGCTTAGTGAGAAAACTTTCAGTGTTATATCAAAGAACTTGAGTTTAAACAAAATGTTCTGTCATTTCTAACGGCGGAGCGGTCTACATCTGCAAATATAACACGAGTTTTGATTTCTATCCATTTTTTAACTCGTAATGGCTGGTTCGTATGCAAATTAGCCTATCTCCTAAACCAGACACCCTGAATTGCGATTCTTCTGTTTGGCTGTACCTACCCTTTTTGTTCCTGTTGAAATTTTTTTTTTTATTATTTTTAATGAATATAACAGGGCTCAGTATCACCCAGGTTGCGTTTTCAGCTAGTCTGAGATGTAGCAGGTGACTGCAATGGAGTACATTGGCAAAGAGATATGATATTTATTGGTCTACCTAAATTGGATGTTTTTACATATTTGGACGGTACTAGAGCACAGTCAGCTAGGATAGTCTTCCTGTGAGTAATCAACAGTAAGTATTAGGGATATTCAGATAACAGTGTCGATACTTGGCATTTTAAAGAGAACCACCAGGGTTGCAACTGGGACCTGGCTCTGGGGCTCCACCACTGTCCTAAAATCATTAGTCTGTATTGTTTTAGAAACACTGTCACATGACAATAAACAAGAATGTATCAGTACTTGTATCTGTGAGTACTTGGACAAGTATCAGTACTTGGAAAAATGGTATCGGTGCATCCCTTATAAATATTTATTTAAAAAAATCATGAAATAAAACAGGGGTGCACAAATCCCAGGAGCCCCGTAAGCTCTTTAAAAATGACATCTGCCTCCTAACTTTTTAATTTTTCTTGAGCCTAGTCTTGGAGCTGGAAAAGTATCTGTACATGTACTTGTACTGAGTACGGTACTTGGTATCTGAACATCCCTAATATGTATAAATGAAAACCTTGCTACTTTTGCCTTTTTAAAAAGTGATAGTGCACATAGGAACTCCCCTTGATAAGATAAGTCCCTCTCATGCATAATAGCGATTCACAATCAGGGCAATCACCTCCATTCTTTTTGGCAACCTACAAAGTTAAATGGTGGTGCTTGACATGACTGTAATGGATAGTCCTGGTGACAGGGGTGTCCTGTCATGTCAACTTTCTGAACTAACGTGCTCTCTCTCACTTAACATTATCAGGTAAGGTTTAGTGCTAAAGATCAATCAACACTAATATTGTGCAGTCATTGGCCTACCTTTGCTGTTAGTGCTCTCTGTGTGCATGATGCATGCCAGACCTGTTAGTTGGTCTGCTATTGTCCCCTTTTTAAGGCACATGCGAACATAGACCTGTAGTTTTAGAGACGTAAGTACCCAGTTTGCCTAAGCATGCTCAAAATTGTAACCACCACCAATCAGTGGTGGCAGTTGCAGTGGGGGCACCCCTCCCCTTTTGTGACATATCAGCGGGGGTGGAATGCGCCGACCGCAAATTGATTGGGCCAGGAGGGGGAGGGTGTTTGGTCATCGTTTTGAGTGGCCTTGGGTAAACTCAGCCGAACTGGGTTTCCACCAAGCCCAGGCTTATCATTAGGAGTGGGGAGACAGCATAACATGAGGCAGCAGTTAGTAAATTGCTGACCTGAGTAAGGCAATGAAGGTGCCACAGAAACCAAAGCAAGGTGTCTTTCAAAAACCAAGTGCTATCTTTTGCTTTAACACCCAATTTACCCCGCATCCGCCACAGCTCTACTAGTGCTGTGTCTGGCTTCAGCTGTTTACACCTTCCATGTTCTCCCGCTGTTTGTGACTGCGTTGAGAACTACCTGGTGCAATCTCTTTTGCAGATGCAATGCACTTGATTTGGTATATCACATTCTTCTTGCAGCCTCCCCTGCTGGGTTTTTAATGGTATACCTTGACTGTTAGAGGTACTCGTGTTTTTTTCATTATTAGTTCTTCTTGATAGATTGTGATACTAGCAGGTGATTCTTTGGATCTGCTTGCTCTTATGACAACCCAGGAAGTGTCAGACTTCATCTGCTGGCCTGTTGGAGCCCAGGCCCGGTACAGGAGGGCTGGCTCCACCATCCCTGTTGGCGGCCCTGCCTGCTGGCCAAAAGTAACTGGTCTGTGGGCTGGTTCTTTGAGACCCCTGGCTTAGTAGGTTTGAGTAAAAGGAAGCATTCCGTGAGAGAACAAAGATACTGCCATTGCTGACAACTTTTCCTTCTGAAAATTACATTTGCTTGGCTGTCATGCTAACCTTTCTACTTTCAATACTTTGTCACTGACAGAACAAGCAAGCATAAAGATTTCTGACTCTTCTGATCTGCATAGTTGTTTTGGGTCAGTGATTTTAAAAAGTACTGAAGACAAAGCATTAGAACCAGGCAACTAGAATTTTTAGAAGAAGGTCCACACTCATGGCATGTTTACTCCAAGGGGGTTATGAGATCCCTCTGGGCTCTCTGCCATCATTTTCAGGTTCCACAATGTTCATATCCCGCTCCTTCTGTATTTGATTTCAAAGAAGAGAGTAATACGGCATCTTCCTCCGAGGATGCCAAAGTGTATTGTATCTAGTCAGCAGTATTTCCCCAGTCATCTTCCAGGACAGCCATCGAGATATAGGCTCCGCCTACCTGCAACAGGAAACACATCAACCACATTAAATAAATAGACTCCTCCTTCCATCCCAAGTCAGTTTTTTTGTGTTTCCGCCGGCTACACGGGGACATCGTAATGTTTGTTGTTTTCAGGGCTCATGTTTGTTTGCCTTAGGGCTGAGCCTACCCTGCTATGCGTCGGGACCTACTCCAGGATTACCTGCTGCGGCGCATACAGGGCTTCCCTATCGGACCCCCATCCGATTCTTGGCCAAGGTAATCAACTCATGTTTTTCATTTCAATGGAACCCAACAGGATGGCTGTTACCTTGATACTGCCGAGATTAACATTTTGGCTGCCATTGTCTAGCACCCAGAACCGCTGCTTTTTCTTCACAAACGTGCACTGCCTTTGACTTGGAGCCGTCTACACCTGCTGGGTAGGAGAATCGGCTATAATGGAGATAACCTGGTGTCACAGGATTTCATTAAAGCTCATGAATATTTAGATTTGTGGAGGCGATTACGCCACTATGTGCTGCAAATTGTTGGCAGTGCAAGTTGGCAGCAACCCTCCCCTTCACAAGACTGGAGCCCAGGCTAGTCCAGTGATACAAAGGTCATGGCTATACGTGGACCACAATTACAGTATGGTGTTGTTTCCAGGCCATTTAGGTAAAGATAAAAACTGAGCTCTCACCTCCATGCTGGGAGCCGTACAGCACCATGTGTTTACAATACAATTATTTAAAAAAAAAAAATTAAAGAGTTTGAAAAAGTTATTTTTGGTTTAAGCCCTACAAATTCTGCTGTGTTGCAGTGCCGTTGATTTCAATGGCACCCCAAACGCTCCTCCCACCCACAGTGGGATTGCCCGCATTGGAACACACGGTACCACGATGCTGTGAGGTGCAGTGCAATTGCAAAAAATCGTGCATGCAGTTTTATTCTGAAGTAAACTCAATGTGTGTATTTTGTTAAATTTAAGGATGGTATTTAATTTTTTCTTTATCCGATTAATGGAAAAAATAATCGGCCAACTAATCGAATATGAAAATAATCATTAGCTGCAGCCCTATTGCAAATTTAAACGTTCACCACAGGACATGGTGGATGCACCTAGATGGACAAACTGGAACATCTGCACACGATATTGGCACGTTTTGTCCTCCAAAAGACTATGGTTGTAGCTACAAACGTGTCGATTCACATTGTGCATTTTTGTGCTCGCATACGACTGCTGAAAACGTGCTGAATTCTAAACGCGCAGGCATGAATAGAGCCTGACCCTGCAGGTTGTGGGGAGGGGTGCCTCTGTCCTCACAAGACTGTTGGTCCTGCATTGTATGTAATGACTTCAGAGTGTGACCACTGGTTGGAGCACTTTAGGGAAGAGGCTTCCTATAGACCTGGCAGGGACCAGCACAGTGTCTACACATGCTTTAGATCCCACCATTCATGTGCAGACATGATTTGAGTCTCTGCCAGGTCTGTGAGTCTCTGCCAGGTCTGTGAGTCTCTGCCAGGTCTGTGAGTCTCTGCCAGGTCTAGGATGCCTGGCAGAGACCTGCAGCTTGGCCAACATCTTAACATTTCTCCTGCCACCCTTCCAATACAATGCAAACTACCATTCTACATCGGCTTGGCCTCTTTGCCCCTATACTTAGCATTTCACCCTTGCAGTGCAGGGGAACCTATTGCAAGAGTATTTTTTTTTTAATTCTTGCAGTTTAGTTGTGAATGGGTCTCACAAATTCATTTCGTTACATTTGTGATGTGCTGCGGGTGGTGGGAGGCACTGTACAATGCAATGAGAGCTGCCACTGCCCGCTGCTGTTCGCATGTAATCGCATATGCTTTGATTACCTGCAGGCGACCACATCTGGACGCAAACAGTCTGCATCCAGGGGCATTGTCCACGGGTAATCTTCAGCTTTAACTGGACAAGCAACAGTTTGTGAGCCTTCATTCACACGTGCCACTTGTGTTTTTGTGCTCTTTCTGCAGAGAGAAATCTGTCATGCTAGATGCTGTGTTTATGCTTCTAGATACGTTAAAAGACACACGCTTATGTACATGTACCAGTCTCTGCCAGGTCTGTGAGTCTCTGCCAGGTCTAGGATGCCTGGCAGAGACCTGCAGCTTGGCCAACATCTTAACATTTCTCCTGCCACCCTTCCAATACAATGCAAACTACCATTCTACATCGGCTTGGCCTCTTTGCCCCTATACTTAGCATTTCACCCTTGCAGTGCAGGGGAACCTATTGCAAGAGTATTTTTTTTTTAATTCTTGCAGTTTAGTTGTGAATGGGTCTCACAAATTCATTTCGTTACATTTGTGATGTGCTGCGGGTGGTGGGAGGCACTGTACAATGCAATGAGAGCTGCCACTGCCCGCTGCTGTTCGCATGTAATCGCATATGCTTTGATTACCTGCAGGCGACCACATCTGGACGCAAACAGTCTGCATCCAGGGGCATTGTCCACGGGTAATCTTCAGCTTTAACTGGACAAGCAACAGTTTGTGAGCCTTCATTCACACGTGCCACTTGTGTTTTTGTGCTCTTTCTGCAGAGAGAAATCTGTCATGCTAGATGCTGTGTTTATGCTTCTAGATACGTTAAAAGACACACGCTTATGTACATGTACCTGTGTTTACATATGCGTTTAGATGCATCTGGTACCAAATCCTAGCATTAAATTGTGATTACATGTGTTTTTGGTGCGTTGAGGTTCAAATTGATTCCTGGACGCACCTGACTTCTATTTTTTTCTAAATGCAGCTAAACTGACTGCAGATAAAAGCATCTACATTTATATATATATATATGTGTGTGTGTGTGTGTTTAGAAACCGCTCTAAACCGCTCTAAACATAAAAAACAATGCACTTTAATGTGCATTGCTCAGACTTTTGCAGTTGCTGCATGGTACAAAACCGCGCGTCCCGCAAAATAGTTCAAACATGATTATAGGGCGGATTCCGCACATTCGCGGCTATAGCAATAGCCGCAAACTAGCAGAATCCGTGCAGTTGTAAAGATTTTAGCGTTTGCATGCCGTCCGGTCTTCTGCACAGAAATGAATGCAATCTAACTGGGGTGATTTGACCAAAAGAACAAATATGGAATAAGTTTAACATTCTGCTAGTTCCACACTACAATTTTGGAAGCTTTCTGACCGCTTTTGATTGAAAATCTGATTGCGCAGAACTGATTTGTGGGTTTGATTGGTCAGTTCTAGGGCGAACGTTCTCTTGAATGGTGTTGTGGTGGCTTGAAACAATTTCCAGCACAATTTCAATTGGTTGCTTTAAAACAGAGCAACAATGAATATATAAATATATATGGAGTTTGTTCCATTAACCCCTTCATGACTGAGGCCCTTTTTTCCATTTTTGCACCCATGTTATATTCCACATTTTAGGAGCGCGGACACAAAGATCGCCGGGGGTGTCCGGCGGGGGGGGGCGGCCCCTTCTTCGGGACGCAGAAGCGATCTGGCGACAGGTAAGTCGCCAGGATCGCTTCTGTTGTAAAGCCGACAGTCGGCTCTACAAGTTTAAACAGAGTCCCGGCGGCAAAAGTCGCCGGGAGTCTGTTTAAACAGCCCCGATGCTGGCGACGTACACTGTACGAAGTCAGTCACGAAGGGGTTAAGTAGGTTGTTTTATTTATTTTTTTGGATTGTGAGCTTCTGCAAAACTTAATATTGCCACAGAACTGCAAAATGTATGTTGTATATCTGTTGTCTGTATTACTGTCTGCCTATCAAAACTGTCAGAGAAGCGTTTTCAGTAGAATGCAATGAGAGAATAAATTTTGAAGTGTCAGACGTCTCGTGTGCTGTGTGTTAGTCATTCAGGTTTATCTGGCTGAGAATGTGATTTTGCAGAGACCACTGCAGTACAGTGAGATGTGAATACATATAGTTTTGTCCCCGCCATCCCCCTGTATTTCATGACATCAGAGTCACATGACAGACACAGTCCAGAATCATTGGCATTATACCGGGAGGAGGTGTAGAGCTGCTGCTGCTGGGAGTGTGGCATTCGACGTGCAATGAACTGCACAGGCATTGTGAGTGAACCGGATTAGTAAAGCATTTCTACAGTTGTCCTTGAGTGTTTATATTCAGAAGGTTATGTCCTGGGGAAATAGGACTATGAACCTAGTTAGCAATTAGACATTTCTGAACTAGTTCCCTTCTACAGCACTGCTTAGCAATCAGCAGATCTCCAGCTGTAGTAGAACTACAGATGCCAGCATGCCCAGGGCAGACTCAGGGCATGGTGGGAAGATCTGCTACATCTGGAGAGTTGCTGGTTGTAGGTCACTGCTATAGAGGGACTTTGTCACATTTCTTTATCCCATAGCTAGGACTTCTATTGAAACACCAGCAATCTAAAGTGCACCTGCCATACAACTTCCCAGTGTTATGTATCAATGTTGTAGTAGCATGGTAATACCTTCATTTGATTGTGTAATGCTCGGACAGCTTCCAGAAAGTTATTTCTGTTGAAATGTTGTTGTTCTAGCATTAGATCTTTTTGTACAATACGCTGTGTTAAGGTCACAGAACTATATTGACCATTGAGCAGATAACATTTTTTCTTTTATCTTTTTTCTCTTCACGCTTATAAGAGGTCTTTAGCTGCTCTGTGATAGTCTAACTTGCTCCACTGTTGCTCCTGTTGAAAGCAAACGCTTAATTACATGTTTGCTATAGCATGGTGTGTCAGCCTTTTTACTTTTATTTGGTTTCCCTTGTATACAGTGGGGCAAAAAAGTATTTAGTCAGCCACCAATTGTGCAAGTTCTCCCACTAGATCGACGTCCACAGTTATTATGGCTTAGTGTTCTCTTTCCCTCACTTAATTCTGAAATGTGATAACTTAGTATAACCTAATGTTCTTTATCATCATAACTTGCTTGTCAACCGTAGGGGTTGAACACAGTATACTGGTTTCAACGCGTTTCTCAGACTCCCACGTCTGCTTCCTCAGGAAGTGCAGTAGATGTATATTCCAAATATGACCTGTATTAAATAACAGAGAATCAAAACTCCCATGATAGAGGGCACTCAGGGAATATGGTAAGGGGTTCACCTTCTGAATAGTACCTCACATACTATTAGTCTGAGCTTGTTATATTGAGTCATGGAGCTCACCGCTCCCTAGTATATAGATCCCATTGTGGGTTGTACAATTTCCTGGCCTGAAAAGTCTCATCTCCCTCCGAAGGCTTCACTTCAATGTTAGTTCTCTTTCAGTGGATGTGTCTCATGAATAAGTGTGCGGAGCGGTTACTGTTTGTGTGACCTAGTTATGGTTATATGTTTTTGTGAGTAACTACAATACTTTAAAGTGACACTAAACACAGGAGTAAAATCTTAAAAGTGTATTCAAGTACCTTTAACTATTAACAAAAATGTATCTTATTTGTGCATCACTCGAGTGTAGATCCTCAAATCATCTCTGAATTGGTGCTGACACTGTCCTTCCTATTATAAGAGCCTCGGTTCTCAACTGGTGGGTCGTGACCCAAAAGTGGGGCGAGACCCCATGTTCAGTGGGTCGCCGCATGCCTTCCAGTGCACTAGGTCTGTGGCTCCTCAGCCTCCCCCATAGCGAAGTAGTGTCAGTTCTCATGCCAAGCAGTCATTCAAAATATGATGCCTGGCGCCAAGTGTCACCTGGAGGTGGGGTGGGGTGGGCTGGGGGTATGGCCGTGAGGGAGCTCCATTCATATGTGCATTGCTTACAGCTCCCTTGCGTGACCGGAGTGACATCACATTCTTGAGTACAGGGAAGCTGAACAAGCAATGCACCTATGGATGGAGCTCCGTCACAGCACAGCAGCCCACACTGAACCCCTAAAATTTTGGGGTGAGTGTGAATATCTGTGAGTATGTGAGATTGTGTCTGTGGTTGTGTGTGTCTGTCAGTGTTGTCATCACAAACTACCACGCAATGGCACCTACTGTTCATTCTGGTGGGGGAGCTGCATTGCTTTCCCATTCATTTGAATGGCACCCCCTGTTATGGAAATTCACTTGGTTCAACGCACAAATCCATGTCGCATTAAGCTGCGCCAAACGCAAAGAATTTCCCCCGTTGTACTACGCTCCTTTATGCAAGGACTGGAAGTATTTCCCTTCCATAGAGTCATGTAGAGTCAGGAGACAGATGTTGCTTGCTCGATAATCCCATGCTAAGAGAGCTGAGCGCAGGTATGTTTATTGTTTATACCTGCCCAACAGGAAGTGATGTCAGACAGGAAGGGGTGTCTCAAACAGCGAGACAGGAAGTGATGTCAGACAGGAAGTGAACAGGAGTCAGCTAACAAATCACATGTAGTAACAATCAATGACCACCGGAGTGACTTTATCCAGCGTTGCTCAGTGAGCAACGCCACATAACGTTACTAGGATTCTCATGCACGCTCATTCACAGGGACAACGTTATATCATCTCAAGCGTGTTGATCAGGCACCCCAGAGAGAACAAACGCACGTTCCTTTCATATACTGCGTTCAAAACAAATGTATCCACGCAAGCCAATAAATCCATGCATTGCACGGGGGGCCCCAGCCGGCGTCCATACATTCGCCAAGACACTGCTCCGCTGCGCATAAGAAATCTCCAATGGATTAATCCCCCAGTGTCTATTTAAACCGAGACACTGAGAGACTAATGACAAAACATTACAATATACTAAAAACACATCCTAATAAAATTTCCACAACACCCCAAACACACCTCCCACCCACAGTTTGATCGCTTGCCCTGGAAGATGCAGTACCGCAATGCCATGTATTCCAGTGCGGTTTGGTTCGTGACTTAATGACCAAGGAGAAATGTGGGTCCTGTGGTTATACAGGTTGAGAACCACTGTTCTACAGGGGGAATTATTTTGTTCCCCATGGTCCCTGTGTGTGTTGTAAAGTAGCCACCGCTCTAAGCTCACTCCTGTGATGGACTACAATCTCTGTTTACTAATTTGTATTGAGATTGTAGTCCAACATGGGAGCGAGTTTGGAGCAGTGGCTACTTCACAACACACACATGGTCCATGGGGAACAACAGTAGCCACACTCCAGAAGGAAGGACAGTGTCAGCACCAATTCAGAGATGATTTGAGGATCTATAGCCGAGTGACGCACAAATAAGATACATGTTTGTTAATAGTTGGGGTACTTGAATGCATTTTTAAGATTTAACCCCTGAGTTTAGTGTCACTTTAAGAAGTTGATGTGATAGATAGATGGATAGATATTATATTGGAGTTTTGTATCAGTGTTCACCTAAAAAGTCCTTATTAGTGAATGTTGTGGCATGTTTTGTTACTTTTCAGGATGTGGTACTTTCAGGTGCTTTCACAGTTGAGTCTGATCCACATATTTCATAAATATTAAAGTGACATTAAACCCTCAGATTTTTTAACATAAACCAATACTGTAATGTGTGCCTTACTGTAATCCATGGTAGTTTCCCTTCTCTTTGCTGCTCTTCCTTTTTAAATCCTCATGTCGTCTCATGCTGGGGGAGAACTTCCCTTTGCAGCTGAGTGCCTCTTCCTGTGTGATTCACTCACAATTATGCCTAAGAACACAGCCATGAATAAAGAATGGTACAAAAACATCCTCCCAAGAGTAACTTCTCCCAACCATTCAAGAACAGTTTGGTGACCAACAATGCCTTTTCCAGCATGATGGAGCACCTTGCCATAAGGAAAAAGTGAAAACTAAGTGGCATGGGGAGCAAAACGTCAAAATTTTGGGTCCATGTCCAGGAAACTCCCCAGAACCTCAATCCCATTAAGAACTTTTTGTCAATCCTCAAGAGGAGGGTGAACAAAAAAAACCCCACAAATTCCCGCAAACTCCAAGCATTGATGGAAGAATAGGCTGCCATCAGTCAGGATGTGGCCCAGAAGTTGACTGACAGCATGCCAGGGCAAATTGCAGAGGTCTTGAATAAGAAGGGTCAACACTGCAAATATTGACTCTTTGCATAAATATAAAATGCTTGTAATTATACTTCAGTATACCATAGTAACATCTGACAAGAAGATCTTAAAACACTGAAGCAGAAGACTTGGTGAAAAATTAATAATTTGTCACTCTCAAAACATTTGGCCACGACTGTAGATGCTTGGCTGCCATGTTTATTTAATGGTGACCTATTGCATTAACCCAGAACAAGTATACAGGTAAGGACATCTGACATTTCTCTAACTTTTTTAGTTTGCAAACTTGTTCTGGGTCAGTGACTCCAAAAGCATTGATACCAGTGGGTCAGTATACCAGCCACACAGTTTGAGAGGTCAGTGATGTCAGCCCCCATATTTCTTTTAGGGAAGGTGTATTTTAAGTTGACTATTTATAGCTAGCAGGCTGGATTCTAAGCATATAAAATAGACAATAATAAGGGGGCACTATAACCATGAATACATCATTAAAGTAGTAGTAAACGCTTAAAGTTATTTTCAATAATGAATCCAGATCAAACAAATATAAATTGCCCAGTAAAGTATTGCTTTACCTTTTTGCCCAAACACCAAGTCTCTCAGCTCAGCTTCCCTGAACCTCCTGTCCAGTACAAGATCACAAAAAGGACAGTGCAGACTCCAGTACCTATTCATCTACTAGCTGGGAGGAGAGGGGGCCCCGGGGGGTGGGGGTGGAGGCTTGATTTGCGGTGTTTGTGGAGATGCACACACCTTAATAGCACACACAAGGGTGACTACATAGCACGCTTCTTGAGAAAGGAGTCGCTATAAAACAGGAAGTCAGTACCAGAGCTCAGGGGAGCAGCTGATTCTGCAGGAAACTAAAACTTTTAAACATGAAGAAGCAGCATCCATTGTAAGTAAGTTTGAAATAAACTTACTTTTTGACGTTAATATCACTTTAAATTTAATTTTTCTTGGGCAATATTTATTGATTTTTTTTTTTTAGAGGTTAACAATATCTGCAAGGCATGTACATTCCAAAATATTATAGGTTGCATTTCAAGTTGAGCTTAGGCTGTACATATAGCATTTTTGGCATTGAGGAAATTACAGGATTAGGTTGTTTAAATATTGCAATGCGTACATGCAAGCTAAAACAGGTTTGTCGAAGAAAGAGGGTGATTGGGGAGTCCCAACAGTCCTGGGCAGATGGGGGCTTTAATAAAACGGTCAATAGTGAGGTGTATACAATCAAGTATAGGTAGGTACCTTTTTTAAAGCGGACCTTTACACTCAAAAATCGAATTCTACCAATGCACCTCTCTATGTATGATGATTAATAACAGACACGAGTATACAATGCTGCGATTTTGAAATACTTAAACTTGCAGAGCATTCACTTCCTGTTTTGAAAGTACAAATGACTTCAGTTTGCCAAAGCAATGCACACTGGGATTTCCTTGTCATCAGCAGAGTCTAAATAAACATATTTTTCTTTTAATTACAATAATTGTTTTTCCACTTCCTGGTCCTCTTGGGCATTATTGATTGTAATGTGTCCAAGCATTTGCTTCCTGGGAAGGCTACATCAGCAGAGCCTTGCTGGGAAATCTCATCTGTAATCTCATGAGATCTCAGGGAAAGGCATTTTCCTACCCTGAGATGATGTGCATGGTCACATGTCCTAGTTACATGCCTGGTCACATGTCCTAGTTGCATGCCTAGTCACATGTGCCAGAACTCTAGGAAGAAATAGGAGAGCTAGTAATCTGCCCTTAGTAAACATGGCCACTGTCAGAAGACTGGGGAAGAAAAGAGAAATAAGGTATGCAAAGAATACAAAGCTTCAATTATCTAGAAGTATGTGTTTGTAGATTATTATTACTAAACATTTCTAAAGGTGTTTTTATCTTTACCTATAAAGATATAGGTAAAGGTCCACTTTAAGACTTTAGATGTGGTGGATTTTTATCTACCCCCGGGTTACCACACCTTGGTTTGTTTGTTAGACAGCCTTGGGGGTTTCCAGGCCTTGCCTGCTGTTTGCTTGACAGCTGTAAGAATTTGTAGATGGAGTTTGTACTGCGCATTAATTGTGTACACTGGGCATTTGTTTAATAACGCTACAGTTGGGTCCAGGGGGAGGTTGTTGTCTAGGAGATCAGCTATCATGTGAAATATTTTGGACCAGAAAGCATGTACTGGCAGGCAGGTCCACGAGATATACAGGTGGGTTTCTAGTGCAGCACAGCCTCAGAAGCAATTGGTTGGGTAATTGGGTAAACATTTGGCTTTCCTAGCTGGGGCTATGTACCAGAGGGATAGTACTATGTCATTTGTTTCCAAAGCTGCATCATTTAACGAGCAGGATTTTGTTGTAGCCAAAGTTTGGTCAAGAGTGACACCAAGGTCGGAGGTCTATTTGACAATGTAGGGGAGAGCTCAGGGGGATAATTTGGTGATCATAGTGGAATATAATATAGAGATAAAGCCTGGTGAATAGGGATTTTGCGAACAGGGAAGGGGTTTAGTGAAATCCCACAATTGAAGAGCTTGTGTGAGGAAGTGCTTGACCTTTTAAATAGCTAAAGGTTTCAGAAGATGGGAGGTCAAATGGCTTGATGCCACTGGTGTCTACTAGTTTGTGGATTTTGGTCATGTGAAGTTTTTTCCAGGCACCAGAAGAGGTGGGAGAGGTTTAACTGAGATTTATTTCAGAGTCTAAGACAGTGGGCACTAATCGGGTTGGGAGGGCATCGTGGCCGGGTGTAAGGGTTTAGCAGTTTAATTGCTTGTGTTGCCTTTTATGAGGTAATGGGCCTCTCTAATCAGCACTTGTGGTTTTCTGTAAGAGAGAGGAGCGTGATTTAATTAAAAGGGGCATCTGGCTTGGTTTGAGAGAAGGTCCTGTGGCAATATTGAGCTTGGAGAGGTGATTACAGAAATGGAGTAATTAAATGTAATTTTTAAATGCATGCAGTGTAGGTACTTGAATGTGACCTTGTGACCTGGTCTCAGCCTTTTGAAGTGCCTTTGCAGCAGAGCTGGAGTATGAAAGGAGTTAGGGATTCGCCAATACCATTTTTTCAAGACCGAGTACGAGTCCCGATACTTTTCCTCCAATACTCACCGATACCAATTACTGATACCTTTTTTTTTTTTTGTGTGTGTCGTGACAATTTTTCTAAAACAATACAGACTGATTTCTGGACAGTGGTGGAGCGCCAGGGCCCAGACGCAGCTGCAACCACTGCGACCCAGGTAGTTCTGCCACTGACTCCCAAGCTGTAGAGGGACTACAAATCCCAGCAATACATTATATAGCAATGCGGAATACCACCAGCTGTAGAGAACTACAAATCCCAGCAATACATTATACAGCAATGAAGAATACCTGCAGCAATAGAGGACTGCAAATCCCAGCAATGCAAAACAATATGAAGCTACATACTGTGTTGCTCACCAGGGCTCTGCAGAATTTCAGGAGGCTGCACAGGCAGCGGGAAGGAGATGTTCGGCCTGCGCTGAGCACGGGTGCCGCGAGGTCCCCAGCAAGCACGGGACCTTACTGCAGCCACTTGGGTTTAAAAATGTAAAGTGCCTGTATCGGCGCATTTTCACAAATGCAAGTACTCGTGAAAATGCTCTGTTTTGGCACCTATACTGGTACGGTTTCTGTGCATCCCTAAAAACGGTATAAGGAGCAAACCAGTTCATGTGCTGACAAGAAGCATGCTGATAGGAGGAGAGAACAGTGTGATCGAGAGATGAGCTCATCACTGAACTTCTCCCTTCACTGTCCAATAAAAGGCTGGGATAGGTCCAGGACAACTTGGACTCAGGGAAAGTGGGTTGAATAATGCTGGCCATTAGACTGAGGACATCTTGTTGCGAAAAAATATTTACTGTGGCAAAAGATCTGGCTTGAAAGTGAAATTGCAACAAAAGTTGTTTGTATTTTCTTTAAATGAGCTTTTCATTAAATGAGCTTTTCATTTCTATCTTGTTCTTGGCTGAAGTTTTGCTTTTACATTCTTCTTCTTCTTCTTCTTTGTTTTGCTTTTGTTGCAGTTATTCATAAAGGTCTTTAATTAGCATTGTTCTTACTGAACCTTCGCTGTATAAAAAGATCATTTTAAACCACTTATGTATTCAATAAAGCATCATGAAAAGTTTGTATAGAGCTAGAATAACCTGAATCTTAATGAGTGTCATTCTCTTGTAATCCGATGTACAGCAGATTTAAAACCGAGGGACAATACTTAGTTAATCTGGGCTACATTGTTTACAGGAGAGGTGCCTACAGCAAGGGGAAAGCACTGGAATCCTCCTGCATTGTCCAGGCACAGACAGGGTGGATCCTAGACTAAGGCTGTATTGCCTGAAGTGACAGTTTAGGAGTTAAATCTTAAAATGCACTCAAGGACCTTAAGTATTAACAAAAATGTATCTTATTTGTGTATCACTCGGCTGCAGACCTTCAAATTATCTCTGAATTGGTGCCGACACCGTCCTTCCTGTAAGTTGCAAGGTGGGTCCTCCATGGATTGAACTCAGGTTTTCCAGCACATCCCACCGATCCTTGAGATCTGGAAAATTTGGAGGCCAAGTGAACACCTCAAACTCATTGTGTTCCTCAAACCGTTCTTGAACCATTTTTGCAGTGTCAGGGCACATTAACCTGCTGAAAGAGGCCACTGCCATCGGGGAATTCCGTTTCAGTAACATCAACATGAATGGCAGGATCCAAGGTTTCCCAGCAGAACATTTCCAAAAGAATCACACTGCTTCCAATGCCTTGCTTTTTTCCCATAGTGCATTCTGGTAAATTACACATATGCACCCTGCTATCCACCTGATGTAAAAGAAAATGTGATCCATAAGACCAGGCCACCTTCTTCCATTGCTCCATGGCCCAGTTCTGATGTTCATGTGCCCATTGTAGACTCTTTTGGCAGTGGACACAGGTCAGCATGGGCACCCTGACTGGTCTGCGGCCACGCAGCCCCATATGCAACAAATTGCGATGCTATACGTTCAGATACCTTTCTGGCAGAACCAGCATTCACTTTTTCAGAATTTGAGCTACAGTAGCTCTACTGGATCGGACAACACTGGCCAACCTTCGCTCCCCATATGCAGTAATGAGCCTTTGCCACCCATGTCCCTGTTCACTGGTTTTTCTTCCTTGGACCACTTTTGTTAGGTCCTGACCACTGCAGACCAGGAACGCTTGCCCATTTTTTCTGCTTCCAACATATCAACTTCAAGGACAAAATGTTCACTTGCTGCCTAATATACCCCACCCACTTCCAAGTGCCAGTGTAATGAGATAATCAATGTTATTCACTTCACCTCTTATTGGTCATAATGTTATGGCTGATTTGGGTTTATACAGCACAGTACCACACACATGGTTTGAATGAGCCCTTAAAGCATATGTACTACCTCTCTGCAATACATTCACATTTTCCGTGTTTCATCCCTTTAAAGACCCTGCAAGTACAGAAAATACCTGCTGATCTGCCAGAAATACTCAGCTCCCAATTTTCTATTGTGGGCTGACAACACAGCGTTTTGTGGACTGAATGGTATCAGCCCTGCCCACTGCTCCTTGCAAACTACTTAAACCCTCCTACTGTCCTAATCTCACAACTTAGACACTAATTGCTCTGTAGTCAGATATAAAGACTGGGAGGGCTAATTAGACTCCTTGAATTACAGAAGACGTGCATAGGACAGCTCTGAATAGGTGACATAATAATCTGCTATTTTTGTGCACTTGCTGAACAAATATTGCATTGTTATATTGAGGAAGTTCATTGTTGGGGTTTACATCCACTTTCACATATTTTACAATTCACATTAGTAATGCCAGTATTGCTCCTTTTCTGATTACACTTTTTCCACAGTTTCTTTATTCCCATATAAAATCATCTTGGGTAGTTCTGCTGCGGTACTTTGTTCCCATCACTTGCCTCTTGTGTGTACATCAGCATGGTGACTTCACAATCGCTCTCTGTTGTCTTCTCTCCTGGGCTTTGAGGCAGCCAAGGAGAAGTTGTTAAAGGAACAGCCACCCTAAGTTTACTGCTTTGCTTATGCTTTCATCTATCCGCTATTATATCATCAGCGTTTCCGCATTTTTCTAGCCGGCAGCAATGTCTTAACTAGAGAATTTAACCCAGTGTGCCAGAAAGACATTTGCTGCAGGAGTAACTCCATTCACCTCAATATTATTCAGAGGTTCTTGTAAACACGCATTATAAGTACATAGCAAATGAACATCAGCATGTACAAACCATGGGAAGTTTCTTTCCTTTTTATAAAGTGAACCACTGAAGACAGGAATGTGGGAGCTGTCATTGCCGGCTCCAAGTATAAACCAAAGAAAACGTGCCAGACCAAATTCATAAAGGAGTGCAGAATGGCTTTAATTGTTCATAAAACAAACACTCAACGCGCTTTGGGGGCTTCATCGGGGCTTAATATTTTCAAGTGTTTACATGGACTCACCAGTGGAAGAAGACACCAAAGAAATCTTACTCTTACTGCTTGAAAGAAATCTGATGTGGCGCAAGCCAGTAAAAATGTCAGCAAACCAGATTGTTGGCTCCAAGGCTGCCTTCCCAATTTTGCTTTCGCTACCCAGCAAGTTATTGGCCTGGATTAAAGTATAATTAAACTTTTGGGTTTTGCTTCCATATATCTACTGTAGATATATCTGTAGCTTCCATATATCTACAGTAGATATATGCAAAAACATGAAAAATAAAAAAGTTACCAAATAGGTAGAAACTTACCTGTGTCTCCGCCGCTCGCTCCCGTCTGAAGATTCTTGAGCGGCCGTGCAGGTTCATGGGCTGGGCGCATGCGCAGTAGAGATCTTCGGCCAGGAGAAGAGGAGAGACACAGGGTAAGTCAATGCACGCAGCGTGCACGTGGACAGACGCCGCGGGACACAGAAGACACCGCAGTCTGCGCTGGATCAGAGACCGGCACCAGCGCTGGAGGGATTGCTGAAAACTATGGAAAGAAGAAGATGATCAGATGAAGAGGCATCATTTAAAGCAGCATGGGGGG
>NW_017306481.1:1609672-1636679 GCF_000935625.1 Nanorana parkeri
GTGGGGGGGGGGTGGGTGGGGGCTAATGTGACTTTAATGTCACTTTAAGCATTGCCTGATCTCCTGATCTGCAGACCTTTTTTTAGACTTTTCTGGCTACATACTTGCTGCTAGTCATGATCCTTCAGGTTGTAAAGCTATAATCAAGACAACAGAGCATAGAAACGGCAAGTATACAGCTGGGTTGGGGGCCATTGTCTCCACGAAAAATTACATTTCATTCTGATGTAGTAAATGGCTTTTCAATTTACTTTCCTTGCATTGCTTCCTTCTTTTGCAGTCTTCATTGTAAATTATGCTTCATACGTTTTGGATCCCAGCACTTCTCTGTAGAGAAGACCGGTCACCTCTGCCTGCTCTACGTGCATAGGGTGACTGGTTTTCGCACCGCCCCCCTTCTACTTTATCTCAGAATCAGTGGGCATGGAGTATATTCAAATGAACACTGCTTATGCCTGCCCAGCTCCTCCCACAGCCAAAACCTCTGCATGCAGTTTCAGAATGTTTCTGATGACGTCACTGGGAAGAAAAGTCATTATTATAATGCTCTGGGGCAAAGTAAGAGATAAATAATTTTTGAGACATATACTGCAGTGACAGTGGAAGGATGGGAAGCATTAGAAAGCATGCCTGCAGCTGAGCTTTGAAGTGAATCTGTTGCTTTGCCCTGCCAATGTGGGTAAAGAACAGGTTCACTTCAAGCTGTTTGTACCCATTCCAGTTACTGTCCACCTGAGATTAACAGTATATTTGCTGATGGTCTATTTGTGTGTTAGAAGCATGTTGCTCATCCGGCTCAGACGATAATGGAAATATCAGTGATACGGTCAGGAATGTGCACGTTACCATTGTGCATCATTTCGTCACCACCTTACATGATTTGATAGTTTGGTGTCAGTATCCACATCAGAGTCACATTGGTCACTTGCATGCTAAAGTGGTCCACACACATATCGACAACAATGTCAATGTGCCTTTGCAGTAAATATCTACTTTTGTCTTTTTAGTATTAAACCAATTTTTGAATGACACTAACTGATGTAACTGTGATGTAGAACAGTGTGAAGTAAAGGTACTGCTAATTACAATGGGTTGTTGTAACAATTGGTCTATTCCCATTAGTTCCCTGAGATGACATTTATGTGGCATGTATGAACACTTCAGCAATATAAGCTTCATTTAATAGCTCCTTGCTCATTGCAGTTGAATGTGTTATGCACTGTTTGACAGTGTAATAAAGCTGCAGTGTGTCTTTAAGTGTTTGCACATACCCATGTACTTTGAAATGACATCTGTACTTTGAGATTTCTGACGGTCACCCATGAGTGAATTTGCACTGACAAGCAGGAGCACACAGCTCGGGACTGTTCATATTGTGATCACACTCACATGATGCCTTTGTTCCCTTTTTTCTAGGCCTGACCTGTAACCCGACATGGCCACAGCCTCACCGCGGCAAGCTAGTAGAAATAGTCATGAAGGTTTACAGCTGCATGTGACAGGTAAGTGGCGTTATTTGCTGTAACACCCGGAGTCTTGTTCTCTGTTTGTTTACATATGGTTACTAAGCTGTTTAACCCCCTGTGGCTTATTATAAAGTAAACCTATGTTTCAGCTATGTAATGAAAACAGATCTTTGAATCAGAGCAGGTGCCTGCACATACCTGCATTCCTCTTCTAGCATGCTCCAGGATGCATAAAGCCACTCTGTCCCTTACAAAATATAGAAACCAGCAAGCCTGAAAACGAAGATCTACAGAATATTTATCAGTAGGGATGCACCTTATCGGTATCAGTGCTTGGCATTTTCATGAGTACTTTTTAGCATCCAATACTTCCACGTGTGTTAGATGCTCGCTTCTCTCTGCTGAGTATGACTGCTGGAACAGCCTGAAGCAGGGACGCAGGTATTGGACAACCTGGTAGTGTTGGATGCTGACTATTTGACCGGTGTAATGCTGCAAAAAGGTTGCTAGCAGTCTCTAGCAACAGGTATGATCAATAATATTGCTCTTCTTTTACAACCTGACATATATAAGATGTGTATTTTTAAATGTGTCCAGCTACAGGCCTGGACATCTGACATAAACTTCCATCCCTCCATACGCAAACCAATAGGCTGGCACTGCTGGAAGGGTGTAGTGGCGCGTTGATTTTATTAGCAGAAAGTCAAGATTTGCATATTAAAAAGTGCCTTAGTTGTGGGGACTCTTGGGCTGCACTAGAAGATACATTCCTGCTTACAGTTCCTACACTTTGCTTTACCTGGATTATTTCATCACGGGTACACTGGTACTCTGTAGTCAAACATGAGAGGGTTATATTAGGCTGATTTTAAATATCTTATAGATTATAAATGGTTTTTAGAATCCTCATTTATGAACTATTCCTGAGTCAGAGCCTCTGAAAAACATTTGGGGTGTCTCCTGGATTGTGTTAGTAATTTACAGATGATTGTACCTGTAAGTGTTTAGTGCTAGACTGTATTTACACTTGGGCCCCATTCTCATAGTAATATCAGGGTTTTGTTATACATTCAAGTCGCTCGTGTCTTTCTTTTTCCACCGCAGGGGTTCTGCAGGCTTTTACAGCCCTGTCGAGTACAGCTTGTTTACCAGCCGAGGTCACGTTCAGTCTTCCACGTGAGCCCTAGTAAATGTAAAGCCAGTCCTAATCAGACATTCAGGAACTTGGGGAAGGAACATGTTTTCAGCTTGATAACAATTAGCCAAAATGATCTAAAGTTTTTGTGACCCAAGTCTCTCTTTCATACCACATGACCCCTATGGAGGGTGAATGCTTGTCTGTTCAAACTTTAGAAACTAAAATACATGTTTCTTTTTGTGTTGTTTTTTGCTTAAGATCTGATTTTAAATACACTTTAATGTTTCAGTCTGCTTTAAAAGATGTTTGAAGCTTTGGGAAAGATGGGTAGATAAAATGAGAGCACATACGTGTCCGCTATAATCAGGTTTGGCAGTGCTCTGATCTCGGGTCACCTGAGTAGCTTTGCTTTACTGCCACTGACTCTGTCTAGAATATTTTACGTAAGTCAGTTTTCTAGTTACCATGACTTTAGAGTGACACTAACTCGGGAGTTAAATCTTAAAAATGCATTCAAGTACCTTAACTATTAACAAAAATGTATCTTATTTGTGTATCACTCGGCTGTAGATCCTCAAATCATCTCTGAATTGGTGCTGACACTGTCCTTCCTTCTGGAGGGTGGCTACTTTTGTTCCCCATGGTCCCTGTGTGTGTTGTAAAGAAACCAACGCTCCAAGAATCACTCCCGTGATAGATTATAACTTCAATACAAATTAGTAAACTAAATGTGAGATTGTAGTCCATCATGGGAGTGATCTTGGAGCAGTGGCTACTCTACAACACTCACAGGGATTATGGGAAAAAAAGTAGCCCCCCTCCAGAAGGAAGGACTGTGTCCGCATGAATTCAGAGATGATTTGAGGCTCTACAGTCGACTGATACTCAATCTACATTTTTGTTTAATAGTTGGGGTACTTGAATGCATTTTTAAGATTTAATCCCTGAGTTTAGTGTCACTTTAAAGGTAAACCTGTAATGAGAGAAGTATGGGGGAAGCTGCTGCTGACCGCTTTCTCAAAATTCTAGTAGCCGAACTTATGCAAACCCAGGGGCTTCAGTACTTTCTGAGCCACTTATCTGGAAGTATGCAGAAAAGGAGAGCCAATATTCTTTATCCTACATGCTTATTGCAAGTCTGCGACTCAGAAGTATTGAAACAGTATTGGCCAGCAGGATATCAGCATTTAGTGTCACTGTACGTCATGAGAACCTAAGCTGGAGCACTAGGGACTTGCTTCGTATGTCTTACTGGTAATGTGTTACTAATCTTTAAAGCTGACCTAAACATTGTGCTATCTTCACATGGAAGTGCCAGTCCGCCAAAACTGTACATTTCTGGGGAAGCCAATGAGAGAGTCGCCCCACCTCAGTCAAGCTCAACCTTTGCATTTCTCAGATTTATGACACGTTTCCTTTAAATACAAATAACGCTATTCTACAACAGGATTGGGGATTTTGGTTTTCTTTTTATTCTTCATCGTCGGAACAAACCGGAATGGAGTGCTTTACCACCTAACACTTGTTCTTTTTAGGGATACAAGTGTGAGTGTTTTCAGCAAGAAAATCTTTTGGTTGCTCATTTGCATAGAACAATGAATGTATGTCTGTGTAGAGTATTGGCAAATGGCAAGTATTTATATAGTTCCAAGGTTATACGTATTCTGAATCAGTCAGTTGGGTATACAGCAAGTAGATCACACTAAAGCAGCCTCAACACACGTTTTAAAAAGAGCTCTTGATTGTGCCTCAGACCTTGGCAACACAATTCATCACTTCACAAGATCTGATGTCTACAAGGTCAGCCAGGGAAATATGTGTGTTCATAATATTCTACTATGAGAACCATCTGCAAAAAAGTTAGAAAAACAATCTCATGGGTACATGCACAGCTTGGCAACCGCTCAGGAAATCTCATCTGTGTGACATCATTTCCTCAGTGAGTTTCTGCTGCTTTGTATCCTGCAAATTTAAAGAACCTTGTGCCCTTTGGGCCGTACCATTCACTGCAGTTGGGACAGTGTTTCCTTTTTCTGCTGCTAGTGTTTGCCTAAAGCACGGTTTGCTATATAATCATTTATAAATGTTTACCAAGAAGGGGTTTGTTACCTACGACTAGATTAGCAAGTAGTTTAAATTGCTTTGTGAGTATTTTTTTCACACTTAAAGGTCCACCAAGGCTGAAGCTGACCATAGTTATAAGATGTCAGTCACGATGTACAAGCTCTCATCTCCTATATAAATTTTAACACATTAATGTAATTTTTAAGAAATATTCTATATTTTTACGGACGGCGGACCTTTACACTCGAAAATCAAATTCTACCGATGCATCCCTCTATGTATGATGATTAATAATAACAGACATGTCAGGTGTAAAATGTTGTTGTGATTTTGAAATACACTTGCAGAGCATTCACTTCCTGCTTTGAAAGTGCAAATGACTTCAGTTTGCCAACGCAATGCACACTGGGATTTCCTTGTCATCAGCAGAGCATTGCTGGGAAATCTCATCTGTAATCTCCCGAGAACTCAGGGAAAGGCATTTTCCTCCCCTGGGATGATGTGCATGGTCGCATGTCCTAGTCACATGTCTGGTCACATGTGCCAGAAATCCAGGAAGTAAATGGAGAGCTAGTAATCTGCCCTTAGTAAACATAGCCACTACCAGAAGACAGGGGAAGAAAAGAAAAATAAGGTATGCAAAGAATACAAAGCTTCAATTATCTAGAAGTATGTGTTTGTAGATTGTCATTACTAAACTTGTCTAAAGGTGTGTGTGTGTGTGTGTGTTGTTGTTTTCAAAGATATGGGTGACGGTCCGCTTTAATTTTTTACAGGAAACAAATGTTTTACCTCCATGAAAGTCCCTGTTGGGACACTTTCTTTGAAAGGGTAACAGAACTTAATCCCCGTTTCCAAGTTTTGCTGCTGTGTTGACACCTTGTCACTCGGGCTTCCAATAGAGATAAGTAGCCATTCCATTGTTGTGTTCGTTACGTTGCGTTCACCTTCAAAGAACTGGGTAGAAAATTGTTGGCCGAACAGCAACTGCAGCCCATCAACTGTAGTCAATGTTCAGGTATTCTTCTGTGTCTGCTTGAAAACAATAGCTGGCAGTGAAGATTCCTCCATCCATGCTATTTAGCGTGGATTGGAGAATTTCTTTGTTTTTCTGTCGTTCATTCTGCAGGCTGAACTAAACATGTCTGGCCAGCTTTACAGGCTTAGCTTGGGTCATGGAGGACGCTATAAAAATACTAACATTTCCCTAATGCAGCTGTAAACGACCGCGCATACGTTCTTTAATGTCTGTAGGTGCTAAAAGTTGCCCACTAGATTTTGACACATGGCAGTTGGGAAGTGATACAAAAATGTAGACATTTGTTAGCGGATATGCACTGTTTTCCATTATCGGAACAGAAGTAGTTACAGTGTGCTGAAAGTAAAGGATGGATCTGGCAGACATGTCCACACAATCTGTCAGGTAGAGAAACCTTGGTCTTCAGGATGTGAACAGAGTTATCTGGTTTTTCAGACACACTTGTGTCATTTTAATCAGTCATTGGAAGTACGTTTCCAGCTTGTTGGCTACACACATCCTGAGTTCATGTCAGCATTTCACAAATTTAGCTACATTTGTGGAAAGATGTGATCCCAGTCAAAGGTCCAATTGATGCTTGTAGGTTTTGTGTACAATGTTACTCACTTATATTTTCATTTTGTTTACCGCAGAATAATATATTGAGGAATATCATTGGTTGCTATAGATCAGTAATGACACTTTTCATTTTTGGCACTTTGATAAAAAGGTCTAATGAGCTTTCATTGTGACGCTCATCCAATTTCAGCTCTGTCCGTCTATCTCTGCAAAAGAGATCCCTTATAGTATTAAATAGGGATGTTCAGATACCAGTGCCGATACTTGGCATTTTCACGAGAACTACCAGGGTTGCAGCGGTTACAGCTGGGACCTGGCTCTGGCGCTCCACCACTTTCCTAAAATCATTAGTCTGTATTGTTTTACAAAAACTGTCACAACAATAAACAAAAACGTATCAGTACTTGTATCTGTAAGTACTTGGACAAGTATCAGTACTTGGAAAAATTGTATTTGTGCATCCATAATATATATGTTTATAAAAACAAAATCATACATTAAGACAGAGATTGTCAAATCCCAGGAGCTCCGTGTGCTCCTTACAAATGACAGCTGTCTCCTAACTTTTTAATTTTTCTCTAGTCTTGGAGCTGAACTTGTACCGAGTACTGTACTTGGTATCGGTGCATCCCTAGTATTAAATACTAAACTCCAGACAAGTTTCTAAAAACCCAGACATAGTACATACTGGGAGAATTACCTTCAAATGGTAGCACATTAACCTCTTGCCGTCCGCCCGTAGTAAAAAAACGGACGGACGGCACTGCTACATCTGCGGGTTGCCGTCTCCAGACGGCAATTTTTTTCTGCTTGTGCGCGCCCCCTAGCGGGCACGCACGGGCAAAAAAGAACTTCCACTTGCTTGCCACTTCTTTTTAAGGGCTTCTTTGCCCACTTTTATGAACTCAAACTCAAAAGTCCACATAGGTTTTCCCTCCCAGGGGTTTTCAAACCCAAAGTACAGCTTTTTCTTCAGCAAAATAACACTTTCAAAGTCTCACCGACTTCAGGTTGTCTCTTTATCAAAAACCTTTCCCACACAGGCTGTTTCTTATCCTCTTGCCACACAGGCTAGTTTTTTGCCACACAGGTGAGCTGCTCCCCTGCCCGCCAGACACACAGACTGGTTCCAGGGTGAAGCTGGTTTGTTAAGGTGCCCACACACCTTGCGATTATCTACGATAATTGTGGGAAATCCCGCGATCCTACGGTAATTGCAAGGTGTATGGAAGGCGTGCGACCTCTGCTACTGTAAGGTCGCACAACTTTTGTCTAACGAGCATGTTTGAAAACCCGCCGAGAATCGTACAATTGTCGGCGGGTTTGTGGCATGCTCGTAAGACAAATGCCGAACGGGCCTCTGTGCGCAAGCACTCACTGCCTATTCAGCATTGCAGTCATCGGAAGCCCGCCCCTCAGGGGGGAGGGCTTGCGATGATCGCAAGTACGATCTGCCTGTCCAAGATGGGAAGATCGTAAGTTTTTTTTAATTACCTTACAACCATCGCAAGACAAAAGTCTTGCGATGGTTGTAAGGTCTATGGCCAGCTTTAGGAGGCTGGGAGTTCTTCTAGAGGCCTTAACAAGCCAGCTAGCTTCAGCTGGGCTTGTTACCTCCAAGTCTCCGGCCCTCTCAGCACTTCCACCTAGAGGAAGAACTTCAGTATTACACGTAACCCCAGACATTTTTATCTGCCTGCTGCCACAATACATAAGAGTACCATTTTACCTGCCAAAAGATTTATAATTCTGGTCACTCTGTCTTTCAATCCAGGTGCCCATGCCAGAGAGCACAGCCATATCTTCTACCTCCACTGCCCCAAAATCTGCATTACCCAGTTAGCTTAAAAACAAAAGTGAATTGTGTAATATAATGTACGTTCTGGTTTAAACAGCCACTCCCCGTTCTGTTTTGCGGGAAAATACTGAACCGGTTAGACAGTTACTGGCAAGATTTCTGGCATAAGTAATGTCTCTTCAATCAGCCAGTTATCTATGTCTTAGAAATTGTACGAGATTTCAGCGTAGAGAGGGAATCATAAAAAAAATCAAATGGGCTCCATCACTATGCATAAAGAGGATATATACATACGGTCTCAACTCTGCCGTTTTTGTGCTCTTCAGTATTGGTAAATGATTGCTTTTTGTTTCACTGCATCTTGGCCTTTTTGCCAACATAAAGGAAATGTTGAGTATAGAAGTATAGAGCCAAGTTTGTAGCTCAGAATTATGACTTTCCTGATTGGCATTCTTATGCTAGGCTAGCTTCTCAAACTGTTGAGGCCTGAGACATTCAGGCAAGTCAGTAATGGCAGGCTCTGTATTTTTCTCTGTACAGGTTGTATTTAAAGGAGGCCTGTAGGAAGTGTTTAACCAAGCAGTGGCCTCTTTATGTGCTTGGATGCCACCTATTAGTCTTGTGTAGAAACGTCACCAGCATGATAGAGACTTAAATGTCAGTGCAAATCCATTTATTGATGTCAGTCATCACACGCAGGGTCCCTTTCATCTGGCACAGAGTAAACATGATGAAGCCTGATGAAGGGGACCCTGCGTGGCTCCGAAAGTGCTTGATGATACTCTGAGTGATGACTGACATCAATAAATGGATTTGCACTGACATTTAAAGGAGAACTACCCTGGTGTGCTGGTGACGGTTGTACACAAGACTATGCTGAATGCGGCGCCATCCGCAGTCATTGCGAGCACCCACAAATACGTATGGGAATTCCGGTAAGGGGTGCTACAGGTCCTTGGACGATAGGATGCCACCTATGACACCTTCCACAAAACAACCAGCTAACCAGAGTTAGGGTTCCTTTAAAAAAAATATCCTATTTAAATGTGAACTTAAAACAGCTTTCTGTATGTGGAAAAGCATTGCAAGGGTTTAGCCTCCTGTTTTCATCTGATAGTGGATGGGTACACGATATACAGTACAGTGTTAATAACCTGTTCTTATATCTGCTGCTGATGCAAACCAACGAGCCAGCACTCTTCATGAGACGTTGAAGATTTGATGACATTGGAAGCTTGTGACTTGGTGTTTATTGGGAATAGGCGAATGTTAGCTGTGTTTTGCTGTCGATGTAGAAATCCGTTTATCAGAGTTCACTGCCACCACTTCATTTAATTCACCGCTCCGGGGAGAGAAGGCTGCTTTGAAGAGCACTTCTAAGAATTGAACATATCTGCGAAATGAAATCACTTTAAAGCAATGTTAACTTCAGAAAAGACAACTTATCTTAGACCTCGAGGGTGGATGTAAAAGCAAAATCCTTCCATAGAATGCAGACTGCACACCTTTCAATCTGGTTTTCAATGGAGGTTGAGCCAACCAATCCTGTGATGTTCGGACACTTCAAGAATGTCGCCATTAATATCATGCATCTGCCCATAATAGACCAGTATCGTATAGAGCAGTGGCGGATGGCCAGTAAGAATTTGAGATGCTCATGTGTTTCATCTGGCTCTTCTAAAGAGATGCATAATATTTCAGATTGTGCCCATTAATATTGAACTACAGAACTGAATAGCTCCTGGTGCCCTCTCGCCGGGCCCGCATGACTCAGTCTTTGTTTGGCATTGCTCGCACAAGCAGCGGTATGGGTGTTTTTAAATGCTTTCAGTGATAAATGTAGTCTTTGCACAAGCACAATTTTTCCATGCTGTTGTTATCTGAATGGAAATCGACCAGCTTGAAGAGTCATTGCTTAAATCATTTGTCTGCTAAATAAAATGCCCAGACGAGCACCTTTTTATCGACGTATAAGCAATGACTGTGCTTGTTTTTTTGACTGGCACATGACGTTTGGAAGAAAGTAAATCCTATAAATAATAGGTTCTGCAGCAGGAAATGAAAAGAACCCTGTACTGAGATGAAGGCTCTTGCTGTTGACCTCTTTTGAAAATGCTATTTGCCTGGCTGCGTACTCACAGTTGATTTAATGGCTCATACACACCAGGCTCATCCCAGCACATTACACTGTGTACTTCTTTTTTTTTTTTAGAACTTTATTGGAATTTCACAAGTGACATTTATTTCAGTTCTATGGACACAGCTGGGTGCGAGGCGGTTGTACCGTGCCATATTCTGCTGCGTTAACAAAAAAAACACCACCATGTTCCTACCGCAATGCGATGGTGTGAATGGGCACCATCTATGAAAGGCAAATTGCCTTGTCTTGAATTGGGGCTGCTGGAAACAATGGCCAACACAGCTCTAAGGCAGATGGTGTGAATGGACCCTGACGGTTTCTGAAGCACAGACCTGGTATAGATTAGTAGTTCTGGCTACACTCTGACATTATAATCTGCTTGCTTGTTATGCGTCATTGAATATTGACACTAGAGGCAGCCAGTCGGCTAGTATTTTAGAAGAGGTTCACCAATGGACACCCCGTATTTCTTGTGCTACAGGTTTCCTGTAAGCCTGCTGTGACATGATGCTACTACTCTTTAGTCGTCACGTCAGCCAACTATTGCATATAATGAAACTTGATTAATTGGTGAATATTTCCCATAATTTCCCATCATACTCCCATCCACATAATGCCATTAGACATATTACCTATTAGCCGCCAATTTAGGATGGAACCGGAACTGGAAGTCCAAAGAGATTGGATCTCTTCCCAAATCGTCCCTCCCTAACATTTTAGTCTAGTTTTAGTCGACTAAAATGTCAATACATTTTCGTTATAGTTTTAGTCGTCATAACTTAGTTTTTATTTAGTTTTAGTCACTGAAAAAGTGTTGACGAAAATGATTAGTTGTTGAAATTAACACTTTCTTATAAAGAACAAGATTTCTGCATTCTGCCACGGATCTGTTATCATGGGGCCTCACACTCTCTTTTGGATTTTTCATTTGTTTGACTCTGCAGCAGAATTATTGAGACTGTTCTGCTTAGACCTCTAATGGGGCATCGCTGTTGTGACTGAACCTTTCTGATGATACTGTAACATGGAAGTCAGCTGACTGTGATCAGATGACTGGACATTTTTTGCATATTCTCTAGCTTATGACTAGCCTTCCTGTGTACAGCCACACTGGGTTAATTATTTGTGTTCTTTGCTTTCCCTAATTCATTTCATGCATCTAGAGGACATGTAAAACTAGTGAAAGTGATTTCTTTGTTACTCTCACACTTTGGATGTGTGACTGCAGTGGTGCATACCTTTTAATGTAATCTGGGTTATTGTTGGATTTGCTTGGAGGTTTCCAGTTTAGATTTAGAAAATGGGAAAAAGAATTGGAATCCAACATTTTCTGTCTCCAGCACTCCGTTAACCCTTACCCTGGCAGTAGGGTTCTGATATAAGGCCGCAATCCTGGTCAACATCCCAGGGCGCAATCCCATGACACACAGCGTCGCCAGCATGAAATCCCAGGCCACTCTGTCGAATGCTTTTTCCGCGTCTGTCGACAGCAATAGTGTGGCCTGGGATACCCTGCGTGCACAAGACACTACGTGCAGGGTGCGCATCGAGTTGTCCCTAGCTTCCCTACCCGGAATGAATCCGGTTTGATCCGGGGATACAAATTTAGGCAACAAAGGCTGTATGCGGAGAGCCAGGACCTTCGAGTACAGCTTGATATCCACATTCAATAACGATATAGGTCTGTAACTAGGGCAGCAGGTAGGGTCCTTCCCCGGTTTGGGTAGGACAGTGATATGCGCCAGGGTTGTTTCCTTCCGCAACTCCCCGCCCGAGGTGAGAGAGTTGGCACAGCAGGTCAGACGAGGTAGCAGGATATCTTTTGAAAGTGCGGTAATATGTAAGAGTGAACCCGTCGGGGCCAGGAGCCTTGCCCGTAGCCATCATATGTAATGCTTTCGTAAACTCCTCCTCTGTAAAGTCTGCCTCCAGTGCCTCCAACTCTGCCTCCGGGAGTGTGGGAAGGTGAGCCTTACATAAGTACTGATCTATTAAATCTTTCCTGTGCTGCGGCCCAACGGCAGAAGGCGATTGAGTGTCTGCCACATTATATAGGGTGCGGTAATACTCACTAAACACCTTGGCAATGTCTTGGGAGAGATGCACCAGTTTATCCCCCTTAGTCTTAGAACTTATGCCGTTAGAGAGAAAAAAAAAATTTTTTTCATTTATAAAATAAACCCAGAAAAACAAAAAGTTGAAAAGCGATCCGAAACCCAGATGTGTACAGTATCTGAGGGAATGCTCAGACACTTCGTTGAGCTTGCGATCCAACTAACTACCACTTATCCAGGGGTCGTGTGTATCACATAACGGTGAAAGAAAAAAAAAAAACATGAGGGCACAGTCCCGTCTCACCCATGTCCTGCGGATGCCTCTGGTCTTCCAGAACGCCTCTTTTTGGATGGCGTGCGCCAAGTTGCAGTCGCGTCACCTGATGGGCCCGGTACCTCGCAGACCCAGCCGGGTAATTCAGGTACAGGGATGTTGAGCTCAGAACAGAAGGATTCCAGTTCCTCAGGAAAGCGCAAGGTGGTAGACCTGCCACCTTTCCGGGCGATCAGGCTAGCCGGAAAGCCCCATCGGTAGATTATCCCATCTTTCCTCAGTTGGTCCAAAAGAGGGCGCAGGGCTCGTCTGCGCTCCAGGGTTTCACGGGCCAGGTCCGGGTATATGTGGAGCTGAGCTCCATCAAAGTCTATGGCTGACATCCCCCTCAGCTTGCGGGAAACTTCCTCCTTATCCCCATAGTTGTGGAATCTGCATATAACATCTCTGGGAGCCGAGTCCAATAGATTACGTGGGCGCAACGCCCAGTGGGCCCTGTCAAAGCGTATGGGTGTAGAGACCGGTCTCCCCAGGATTGTATTGAATATACCTTGCAGGGAGGCAACGAGATCCGCGTCGGCCGTAGCTTCCGGTAGGCCCCGAATCCGCAGATTATTTCGCCGATTGCGGTTCTCCTGGTCCTTCACCTTGTAGAGGAGATTCCGCTGCCCCATGGCCATCCGCCAGTTTGCTTCACGGAGTTCCCTAATAGCTCTGTCATGTATATCCAGCCTATTCTCCGATTCCTCCACCCTGGTGAGAATATGTGAGAGATCTGCTCTCATGCTGGAAAGGTCCTGCTTGAGCGAAGTCTCCAGGACTTGGAACATATGAGCCAGGTCAGACTTCGTTGGGAGGTCTCTCATGGCGCCTGACACCTGCAGATCCTCCTGTACTGTAGCCGGGGAAGAAGCTTCCGATTCGCTGGTGGACCCCGGGGAGACCGTGGCGTGGCCGGGAGAGTAAGGGCTTCAGATCGATCGGCGGGCGCCTGCCTCGTGGTAGGCCGGGAGGGGGCCTGTGAGGATCTCGTGTCCGCGATCAAGTACCTCTTCAAGGTACCGGAGGCCGCCTTTTTCGAGCCAGATGAGCGTTGGCCGTTCCGTCCCATGGTTGTGGCTAGACGGATGATGGGTCAGGTGAAGATTCAGTCGTCTTACGGCAGTTTTTTGCGGGCTGAGATGGGAGCTCTGCTTAAGTGCGACCGTCCAGCGCCATGCGTAAGCCACGCCCCTTCTAGTTACTACTTATAATTAATCTGTTAATCATTGCTTTCATCTAAAGTAGCCAGATCCTCTGTGCAAGCTGAGAAAAAACATTTATAAAACACTGACTCCGACAGTCACCAAACATTTACTGCAGGTGAATCTTTCAGGTGCATGTGAAATGTTTGTTGAAAGTCACATTCACTGCTTATAAATATACCGCTTAGTATTTAAAATACTAATAAGCATATAAGAAAAGAAAAAAATAGATAAGACCTGTGGGCCGTTTTCTTTTGTCTCAGCGTATTATAGCGAAGCGTCTCTACACCTGGAAGGAAAGTACAGGCTCAAAATAAGAACATATGCTGCTTTTTGTGAGCTGTATTGTCGGTCATTATGATGTTACATAGTTACATATAGTTTCATAGTATTTGAGGTTGAATAAAGACACATGTCCATCAAGTCCAACCTATTTTGTGTGTGTGTGTGTGTGTGTGTGTGTATAGATCCCTGAGTCATCTCGTTATTAGGAGTACTTGTACCCCTGTATATTACCGTTTCTCAGGAAATCGTCCAAAAGCTTCTTGAACGATTCCACACTATTAGCTGATATCACTGCTTGTGGCAACGAGTTCCAGACCCTAACCACTCGAACTGAGAAGAACCCCCTTCGCCCCTTGTGTTTGAATTTTTTTTCTACCAGTTTCAGGTGGTGGCCTCTAGTCTTTGTTACGGAATTAATCGTAAAGAGTTTGTTGCTAATGTTGCTATCACTATAGAACATTGTGTACATGAAAATCATGTCCCCCCTTAATCTCCTTAATTCCAGCGTGAACATATTTAAATTTAGTAACCGTGTCTTATAGCTCTTGTCCTCCATCCCTTTGATGAGTTTGGTCGCCCTTCGCTGGACTTTCTCCAGTTCAAGGACATCCCCTCTGTGTACCGGTGCCCAAAACTGCACCGCATACTCCAGGTGAGGCCGAACCAGTGATGTGTAAAGTGGCAAAATTATAGACTTATCCCTTCAAAATATTCCCTTCTTGATACAGGACTCTACTATCTTTGCTTACGGCAACCTGGCATTGTAATCTATTATTGAGTTTATGGTCTACAGTGACCCCAAATCTTTCTCCATTTCAGACTTCCCTATCGGCATACCCATTATTGTATAACCCATTATTGTATAACCCATTTGCTTGTTTTTTATCCCAAAGTGCATAACTTTGCATTTATCAACATTAAACCTCATCTGTCATGAAGTTGCCCACTCCCCTATTCTATCCAGGTCCTCTTGTAATGTTATACTATCTTGGTTTGTTTCTATAACCCTCCCAATTTTGGTATCGTCAGCAAACACTGAGATTTCGCTGTTTACTCCGTCCCCGATGTCGTTAATAAACAGGTTGAAAAGCATCGGTCCCAGCACAGAACCCTGAGGCACACCGCTAATAACACTAGCCCAGTCTGAAAGGGCGCCATTTATTGATACTCTCTGTACCCGTTCCTTTAGCCAGTTCTCTATCCATGTACACACCCTTCCATCTATGCCCATAGCTCTTAGCTTGTGAAGTAAGCGTTTATGAGGTACCGTATCAAAAGCCTTAGCGAAATCCAAATATACCACATCCACAGACCTCCCTCCATCCAGATCTCTACTTACCCCCTCGTAAAAAGTCAGTAGGTTAGTCTGACAGGAACGGTCTTTCCTAAACCCATGCTGATTATCACTAACTATACCATTAGCCTGAACAAATTCTACTAAATAGTCCTTAATCATTCCCTCTAGCAGTTTGCACACTACTGATGTAAGACTAACTGGCCTGTAATTCCCAGGTTGGCATTTTGCCCCCTTTTTGAAAATTGGAACTACCGTAGCCCTCCGCCAGTCACTTGGAACTCTACCAGTCATTAGAGAGTCCTTAAAAATGAGGAATAACGGTCTTGTTATAACCGCGCTTAGTTCCTTAAGTATCTTCGGGTGCAGATTATCCGGTCCCAATGCTTTATTTGCATTAAGTAGACTAAGTCTTTGTTGTATCCCGGGTTCTGTCAACCACTTGGCTGTGTTTTGTGATGAACTAGGTGTTTTATCAGGGGCGTCAAACCCGTTTCCCTCCTGAGTGTATACTGAGGAGAAGAAAGAGTTCGGTACTTCGGCCCTCTCCTTGTCATTTGTGACTAAATTCCCTCTATCGTCCTTTATTGGGCCTATCTGCTCCTTTCTCCCCTTTTTACGGTTTATATATTGGTAACATTTTTTTTTTTTTTTACTATCTATGGCAATATGTCTTTTGCACTCTATTTTAGCCGTCCGTATTGCTAGTTTGCATCTTTTATTGCTTTCTTTATAGTTGTGGAACGCCAATGCCGTCCCCTCTATCTTATATTTTATGAAAGCCATTCGCTTTTCCTTTTATGTGATGCTTTACATTTTTATTCAGCCATACAGGTTTTGTTTGTGATCTTTTACTTTTATTACTTTTATTACCCAACGGTATACATGATGTACCTTGATGTAGTGGAGGGAGTGAGCCTAGACACATTATTTTAGATGCTTAGCTTTATATGTGCTGCTTTGAATTGCAAAAAAAGGTTAAATATTTTGTTCTATTAAAGAGACACTGCCACCCTGTCCAGTCAGGGCCGCTCTTTTAAGGTGACACTAAGTTCAGGCAGAAGAGAGTCAAAAATGCAATCATATACATTAAAGTGACACTAAACTCAGGAGTTAAATCTTAAAAATGCATTGAAGTACCCTATTAACAAAAATTTAGCGTATTTGTGTATCACTTGGTTGTAGATCCTCAAATAATCTCTGAATTGGTGCCCACTGTCCTTCCTTCTGGAGGGTGGCTACTTTTGTACCCCATGGTCCCTGTGTGTTTGTGTAAAGAAATCACCGCTCCAAGCTCACTCCTGGGATGGACTACAATATCAATACAAATTAGAGTGAGCTTGGACTGGTGACTACTTTAGAACACACACAGGGACCATGGGGAACATGAAGGAAGGACGGTGTCCGCACCAATTCCGAGATGATTTGAGGATCTACAGACGAGTGATATACAAATATGCTACATTGTTGTTAATAGTTTAGGTACTTGAATGTATTTTTAAGGTTTAACTCCTGAGTTTAGTGTCGCTTTAAAAGAGCGGCCCTGACTGGACAGGGAGGCAGTGTCTATTTAATGGACTTTGTGCTTGCTTTTGTGGTCTTGTGCATTTGTTCTAGGCCATGTATTAAAGGCAGAGTGTCAGGAGAGCAACCAGGCAACTAGCATTTCAGGAGGAGGTCTGCATTGCAAGCTCCAGTTTTTCTGCATGACAAATTTAGTTTAAAGCTGGACTCCAGGAAAGCAGCTTAAAGGACAGATGAAATACATACAAGTGAGCTCCTTTACCTTTCAAAGGAATAGTCTGTCCAGTTCTGGGATTAAAGCTGGCCATTCACTAGTAGATTTCTGAATGAATGTTCCTACGAAGATATTTATGTACAACCCGATACAACCATCCAGGGCCGGCCTTAGGCCTTTAGGCGCCCTGTGCGAGAAAGCTTTACAGCGCCCTTTAGTGGCCACACCCCCATAACCACACCCATTTTCCCCAATATCCGCACCATTTAAAGACTTCTATTTTGTTAAGCCGCAAAGAAACATATTAAAAAGTATGATAAAAATAAAACTTTTATTCAAAGGTATTAAACTTGTAGGCACAATATAAGTATTCTTATCAAATAAAACAACAGGAGGTAAACAATAAATGTCAAACTAAAATAGAGTATAAAAATAAAGTGTCAGGATGTCATGCAGACCCCTTTTTTCAAGCAAGTGCATCTAGAAAAGTAAAAATAGGAAACGGAACACAAAACCCAGACTACTTGTAAAACTAATGAATTACTATGTCAGAATATACGAAAAATATATTCAGGCGCATAATATTTTTGTGAGAATGTGCGGCGGACATGTTGGCCCCCGGCGTGTTCTGTGAATGCGTGTCACCATCTTGGAGGCAGGGAGCATGACACCATGCATGCCTGGCGTCAGTTGACGTCACACGCCGATATTGACCCCACCATATTGGTGTATACCTAGATATAGAGCTGCAACAGTTAATCGATTAAGTCGATTAAAATCGACGATTGAAAACGTTGGCAACGTTTTCGATCGTCGATTCGTCGGCTATCGATTGCTTAGCCTGTTCGGGGCTCCGCACGCGGCCTGAGTCGCACGTCACGCGTTGCTCCCGACGTGTCCAACATTTATCCGATTTAACCGATTAATCGAACTTAATAATCGGTTAACTAATCGATTATGAAAATAATCGTTAGCTGCAGCCCTACCTAGATATAAACCAAGATGGCAGCGCCCAACACGTGCAGTGTTAAATGACGTCATGTGCCCTGCCTCCAGAACACGCCAGTGGCTGAATCCAAAATAGCATAAAAATGTGTGGTGTTTTGATGAAACGAATGTAAACTTTTTTAGTTTTCGTTCATTTCATCTGAAATTAATTTTTAGTCTTTGCACACGTCTAATAATACGTTTGTGTGTGAGGGGGTAGGAGCAGGGGGGGCTGTTTTCACTTTTTTAAAATAATTTTTTACATTTATAATTTTTTTTCATAATGTTTTATTTTTTTATTATTTATTTTTTACTGTTGGGGGGTGGCTTCAGGAAATATTAGGGGTCCAAACAGACCCGTGACATTTCCCTTTCAAAATAGAAAAGAAATTGAGGACACCAAATCCTCAATTTCTTTTTCTGCAGCCTCAGCACTCAATGAATGGGAAGCTCTCAGTACAGAGGCTTCCGATTCAAATATTTACTATGAGCTGTTTCTGAATGGGGAGCAGCCCCTGTACAGAGTGCTTCTCCCCATTGAGGAAATCTTGAATGAACAGACTGATGTAAATCACAGCCTGTTCATTCATAACTGGGGACACATAGTACTATGTGTCCCCAGTTATTTACAAACACTGGAGTGATCAGACGATCGCTCCAGTGTTTGTCCTTATCACACGGAGGACCGGTAAATATCACTGATATTTACCTATCCCACTGTCTGCCACGCACAGAGCCGCTGTCATCCTGAAACTGACAGAATGACAGCGGCTCCGATCTCCTCCCCGCTCAGCCATCAGACACTTCACTTGATGAATGTCATTCAAAATTTCTGTTGATTGTAATGTTCGATTTTGGAATTCCCAAATGAAAAACACATTCACTGTTTTTTCGAAAAACATTTTTGATTCTGCTTCAAGTTTTTTCGATTTGCCGCTTTGGCCCCATCAACTAGTAGAAAGTTGAAAGAAAGTTCTTTCGAAAACTAAGCAGTGTATGGCCAGCTTTACATCTCTTTGGCCCACAGCACAGCCCCATCTGCAGGACCGGATTTAACCTGCCTACCGCCACAAGGCCAGTTCCCGCGATGCGCCCCTTGAGGGGGGGTGGGGGGAAGACTGACAGGCTGCAGTCTAATTACAAGTGATCCTTGCCACATCGCCGAAATTACTTGTAAAGAAACAAGCGGCTTCCCCCATTCTTCATTTAGCCCTGCTTGTGCAAAGCAGGGCGAAATGTAGAAAACAAATTAACGCCCGGCGCCTGGAACTCCATGTCTTCAAACGTGTGCCGCCCCTCTTCTCTGTGCCGCCCCGAGGCCGGGCCTCGGTGGCCTTGCTGGGAATTTTTTCTCCGCTGCAGGTAAGTTAACTTTACAGGTCTTGCCCAGCCACCCCCCCTCCCCCCATTCAAATATATGATATAATAAAGATTGCAGAATTTTTATCTTTTTATATCTTCCAGGTGTTCAACTTTAAAGAAGGTCTCCAGGATCTCTATGAATTAACCCTTGCACTGGGGCTACCAACGAACTGCAAGGGTTAGGGTCTTGTATTGGTCTAGGGCCCAAAATAAAGAAAATGTTTATAAAATATATAGCCCCACTGTAGGGTTTAATTTTAACAAATTCTGGAGTTCTTGTTTAAGATTTAAATTAAAGGGTGAAACAAATTCGGTCTGCCTTTTAAAACCTCTTGCTACAGAAACTGTATCCTGTAATAAATACATAGAAGCACAATAAACGAATTATTGCTACTAAAGTTACAACTTGTAGCAGTTGTGTGTAGTGATAGAATTGTGGAGATGACTATTCTAGGTGGATTGCATTTCCTTGGCTGCTGTGTCGCAGGTCTAAATAGACTTGTCGAGTGCCAGGCATAAAACTGCCCAGCGGTGAGATAGGCAGCACTAATATACCTATTATCAGTCTGCTGGCTGCTTTCCTGTTGTCTTATGCTGAGTAAGGCAGATCTCGAGGACATTTTTTCCTAGGTAGGTGTTAAATAACAAATGAACTGCCAGGGCGAATTTTCTACATATAGTAAGGTTAGCCACTTACAGCTATAATTATCCAACAGTACTTTCTATTATATAAATGCATTACAATCCCATTAACCAACTGTATGTTGTTTTATTTTCTCCATTGTTTCAGCTAATGTTACAGTGTTACAGAATATTAACTGGCCTTACACTTAAAACATTTTCATTTAAAATATGAGTCCCATCCCCACTATTCCCCTCTAACCCATCCTGCATTTTTATCTTCCCTTGTGAAACAAGGTATATTCCTATGTCCACTGGCCTGGTCCCTTGCTGGTGCTGTTTGAGGATGTGGGGGACGGCTAATCTACCCCTTGCAAATATCTGCTCTGGACCCCTTACTGTCCCCTTATGCTGACATTTTTTTTTTCTGGATCCTGAGAAGACCTCACCCCTGGACATTTAGGCCCCATTCACACTAAGCGACACTCACCTCGAGCGGATTTCCTCACGTCGGGATAGCGCGACTGTTCGGGTGATGGTCCAGCGAAGATTGAGTGACATTAGCCGTCGGGCTGCACAGGACATGACATGGAGCTGTACATTAGAACAGCTACATTGAATATCATTGGCCGGCGACTTCTTGCTATATCGCGCGTCAAAAATGCGCAATATCGCGGCGGAAATCGCGGGATTTATCGCTTAATGTGAATGGGCACTGGATATGAGGAATCCACATCACACGTGCAGTGCCATGGACACCTGAAGAAGGACCCCACATGAAGTAAACAGAAGAGGAGAGAAGACTTGGAACTAGAGCAGCGTGTGACCGTGGCTTTAGGTAAGTACACAGGGCATTTGTTTTCATGCCAGTGAACACTTAGAAGGAATGGGAGGGGATTCATGTTTTACCCAGATTTGGGCTTTAAATAATACTATTTAAAAAAAAAAAATTGGACAGAGCTGTGAATAGTTGTCAGGTTTTTCTATATATTTTTTTTTTTTTCCATGACTAAAATGTTTCATAAACAGACTGTGAAAAAGAAACTTTGGCTTTAGATTGACTTTGGGCATCTTTTATATATACACATGTGGAAGTTTTCTCTTTTGAAATCCAATTCCAGTACTACTTATGATTGTATAACTAATGTTGTACCTCTGATGCTGTCACTGAAATGCCCATTTGGTACAAGAGTTGGCTAATTGCTACATTATGGCATCATGTACATCAGGGGTGCCCACAATTTTTCGTCTGGAGATCTACTTTTCAAATGATGAGCTCAATGAGATCTACCAACGAAAAAACACCTGCATTCGGGGGTGGGAGGGGGTGAATTGAAGTCAATGGCACTGCAGGCAGGCCCCTCGCCCACAGTGCGATCACTGCACTCGGAACCCATGGGTCAAATCGACAATTGTCTTAAAATAAAAATCAAAGGATCAGGATGGAAATTTTTTTTCTCAACCAAACGAAGTTCTAAAAGTGAACGTGGTTTTCATTTATTATAATCATTCCAAATTTTGAATGACATTTTAGACGTCTCTGGTCCATTATCAAATGCTCGGATGAGATTTTTTGTATAAGAGTTAATGCAGAAGCCTACCAGTGTATGGCCAGCTTCACTCTCATACCCCATCTTTAACACTTGTCTGTAGCGAGGGAACAAAAACATCTTTAGTAGGAGACTCTGCCCATGGCTGGAGCAGGAGATGCATCAATGGGCCAACCATCATCCACTTTCTTGCTGTGACTAGCCCACTGCAATGGTTGTTTTTTTGTGTAATTGCCTGAGTTCAGCTTTAACTTCAGGCAAATAAAAAAAAAATTACTAATTCATGTAGATATTTAATTAGAATGTGTGTTTTTAAAAGCAAATGTTTAAGTACATGAAATGGGTTTGATACCAGTACAGCAGGGCTCAGCCTGGGAGAGCGAGTAGCAGCACAAGGAGCCAATCTGTTATGCTGCAGTACTCATGTGCACTACAAGGAGCATGCCGATGAGACAAGAGTGCAGAATAACACAGATTAGCCTGATTAACTTTCATTTGCATGTCCACACAGACATAAGGCAGTATAATCGGAGCCAGACAAAGCCCCATGTTGCCAATGAACCTTAATACTTGCCACTGGGTTCTTATTCTTCCCTGTTGTGAATAGAAGTTATTAAATTTTTTTAAAATAAAGGGACTATATTCAAAGAGGTGCATGCTAACCCTTCCGCCTGTCTGCCTCTTGGTTTAAACATGAAGTTCTCCATCCTTGAGTCTTAAGTGTAGACATGTTTGAGACATGAGTAGGTTGGTTTCGATCCTGGATATACATTAAAGTTAGTGTTGACGGTATATATTTAAAAGAGGAAACAAAACTGACGCGATGCTTGTTGGGAAACCGGTTCCTTTTAATACATTAGTAATAGGGAAGGCCTGAAGGAAAGGCAGTGTTTTTGTAAGTTTGGCATCATAAATAATCAAGGTGTTTGTTTTATGTTCTTGTCATGTTAGACACCTGCTGTAGGTTGATGGGTTGAGGCTTCTATGTTTCTTAGGCGGGTGTACTGCATGTTTCAGTCAGTGTGACCAGTCTAACCCCAGACTGTGACCTCACATGGCCCCGGTAATTATTCCATAGTGAGTCAGATAAGTTTATTCCAGCTTGCTTATAGAAACTGGTATGATGAGGTTTTTTATTATGACACCCCACATGATAAGGCCAGGAATCTGCGATTGGGACTGCTAAGGATGAGAGGTGCATTATTTTTATCCTATGAATAAAGGTGAACACAGAATATGGTTTGCAGTCAATGTTTTTTCCTTATAGAAATTTCTTTGGCCTGGCACACAAAACCGCCTTCTATATTCATTTGGCCTACCAGCACTTTGGTAGAACAGGAGATGGGAGGGAAGCATGATGGACATCAGTGGGGAAATCCTTTACAAACTAAGAAGTATAGGCATGTATTCGTGTCCTGATTTCCCACAACACACACACACTTTATTTTGGTTCCACACTCTCCACAGTTTTCTGCAGAGTATCTAAAATAATTCACTTGTTCCAAGTGTCCATATCTTAGTCATATGTACAAAGCACAATTTTTGGATGCATTTACCTACCAGTATGTGTGCGAGTTATGGGAGGAAACCCAGGCACACATGGAGAAAGCACAAGCTCCCATGCTGCCCCACTCACATTTCATCTTCTGCAGAATCCCCATTGTCACAAGTAAAATCACAGCTGCGGTAAGGTGTACCATAAAAGTGAGCCGACTCAGACTGCAGCCTGTGATCTCTGTCTTTGAAGCCAGAGGATGTAATAGTATTACAGTGGAGGGGCATTCCCTATCAGCATACATGGGTTGCAGATAGGATTGTGCAATAAATGAGAGGTAAGAGGAAGCATGTAGTTAGTATTCCACTGGTGAAAAACCGTGAAGGGGGCACTGCAGCATGTCATTCAGTCACATATATAAAAAAAGGAAGAGCCACTGAGACTAAGAATTTTATTCTAAAATTAATTTACAAGCTAGAGTTTTGTTGTGCAGTAAATAAGGCTTTACTATACATTCCATGATACTGCTAGTTTAATTGCAATGCAATGGTGCCTTTTTAAATCATATCTATATTTTGCCAAGTACACACATTTGGTATGTCCACTTTGACTCTTAGGGCCCCGATCACACTAGTTGTATTTGTTCTGCATCTGGTGTCGTGCTACAATGCTCGTCAAGGGAAATCACATTAGCCCAAGCGCAATTTTATTGACAGATTCTGCACATTTGCAGCTATCTAATAGCCGCAAACAAGCTGAAAACATGCGGATGAAAGATTTTAGCGTTTGTGTTGCCGCACGACCTTCCACAGGGAAAACTGCGCGGGAAACGCAATCGCTATATGTGAATGGAGCCTTAAATGGGAGTGCATGAAAAATGCATGTACATGTGTTTTAATGCTTTGGCACATTTTTGTGCTTAAAGCCTCTTCGAAGAGACGCCTAATGATGCCACAACATTTTTACTAAGCAATTTTGTGGAGTGCAAAGTTTCTTCTAGGACATTATTCCCAGAAATGCTTATTAAATCAGGCAGGCTGACTTTTATATCACGATAAAACATTGTTGATGTGAATGGATTTGTCAAGAAATTCGAAAAGCCATCATTGGTGGAGTAATTGTGGCCCACTTGTAGCTCCGCACATTAAATGTATCACCGCTGTTTTAGGAATCAGATAGTCAGAGCACATGTAACTGCTCAGCTATTCCCAGTGAATCATACCTCCAGTCTCACAAATCTTTTATTCTCAGGAAGTCAGAGCTGAATTCTGCCATATAAACTTGGGCAGCATCTGTGACAGTCCCCTCTAGTACTTGTACATTTTTTCTGAGATACACGACACGCAGCTGTGTTAGCTGCGATCGTGTTAAGAAGCACGGGTGGAATCGCGATCCGCCCGGCGCGACTGGGGTGCCATTGGAAAATTAATGGCACCCACAGAGCGATCGGTGCACACCTGGGCGACTCCTGACTGCGTGGCAATCCGCGCAGTGGGGTGTCACCTAGGTGTGCACCGGCCCTGAAGGCTACAAGAAGATCAGCAAAGCTTTACATATCTGTCAGAATACTGTAGCAAAAGTGATACAAAAGTGTAACAAAGATGGAACTGCAACCTTCTCACTGAGACGGGCAGGCCGTCCACGGAAGTTAACACCTCGACAAGAGCGTCTTCTGATGAGAATGGTTGAAGAAAATTGCCATGCAAGTTCACTGCAGTTAACTTACTGCATTTCATTGGTGGTTTCATGAATTCACAGATGTACTGCTCTATATTGAAAGAGAAGATGCTACCATCACTCCGCGCCCTTGATCGTCGTGCACTTTTCCAACATGACAATGATCCAAAACACACATCTAAGGCCACTGTTGCATTACTGAGGAAGAACAGGGTGAAATTGATTCAGTGGCCAAGTATGTCTCCTGACCTGAACCCAATCGAACTGCTATGGGGAATTCTGAAGAGACAAGTTGAGCATCACTCTCCATCCAGCATCCAGGCTCTAAAAGAGGTCGTTCTTGAAGAATGGAAAAAGATAGATGTTGCAATATGTCGCCAACTTGTTGATTCCATGCCCAGAAGACTTGGTGCTGTACAAATCATGGAGGTCACACAAAATACAAGATGTAGTAGTTTTTGTTGTGGGGTGTATTCATTTTTGCTTTACCCAATTTGACTAAAACTGAAGATTCTCTAATCTAAGTTATATATTATTAACCTTACTTTCATGTAATGAGCTAAACAAATGTTCTATAAAACTCGGTTTTGGCAAAATTTTGGAAAATGTTCTTGTGCTCACTGAGATACTGATTAAAATCTTACTGTTCAAAAGGGTGTACTCATTTATGCTTAGCACTGTAGTTCTGGAAATAGAGCTTGTGTATTTAATAGGTGACTATAGGAAAAAAGGAACGATGAAGTAGCTGTAGCATAGTGATGAAATCATCTCAGTATTTTCTCCTCCTGTAAGTATGTTCAGATATAGGACAACTGTGGTAAGCAATATATTACAGCAGGGCTTGACAAATCTGCTTTGAATCTAGGAGCCAGCTGAAAAAGTTGGAGCCAATTTATAAACCAAGTTTAAAAGCTTTATTTTCAATGAAAGTTGTAATTTTCAATTCGTTGTTATTAGCGCACGCGGCGATCCCTGACGTGTAGCACAATCGTTGTTTTTGTACGTAGGTGCACCCAACGTGTGTTTCTGTTCTCCTTAACATCAGGCAGTGGTTGGGTGCAATAACCAGCCTACTATGGCTACTGCAATTTAAAATGGGCAAAAGCAGGCTGGCTATTGCTGCCGTCCACTGGATGGGCAGTTGATTCAAAGAGGGGGCATGTCGGCTGACAGCCATCTCTCCTCCCCGCTGGGCGACAGCTGCAGTGCCCTGTGCCTCCTTCGATCTCTGCTGATTTAGGCAGGGAGAGCAGGTGGGATCAAAGGGGACACGGATTGCAGTATGCAGTGGGCTCCCAGCGGGGAGGAGAACAGGAGGAGCAAAGCTGAATCAGAGGCGGCGGGGGCAGTGAACAGGCTGACAAAAGTCAAGGCGCCAGGATGCAATTTCTAGTTGCCATGGCGACCTGGCACCAGGGATTGACTAGCAAATACAGCAAAAAAAGAAAAACTACCACATGCAACATTATAGAGAGACTTTTATTAACCCTTGCAGTGGGACTAAGCCCCCCCCCCCAAAAAAAAACCGAACAGTTAACCCTTGCAGTGTGGGGATGGCCTCACTGCAAGGGTTAATAAAAGATTTGCCCAGAGTTCTTTAATCGGAACAAACAACACAAAAAAATATATATAATCCTATTAATACAGGAGAAATTAACCTATAACAACAAATCGCTGTATTATAGTTTCTGCAGGAGCAGCCATCATTTTATGATATCACAAATAATGAACAAATATATATTAATCATAAAAAAATGGTTTGTATTGGGAAAGCACAGGTTCATGTAAAGCCTGGTCTAGCATTATGGGAATGAAGCTGACTTCTGTAGAGCTGAATCCTTGTTGAATTAGGGGCATAAAATGCATCCCGTTCCACTGGTAATGTCACCGCCCCTAGAAGCACTGTTCTGGAAGGTAGCACCCCTGCATAGCGGTGTCCGGTACACCAAGCTTTAGGTAGAGACGAGTCTGCACCACAGTACATGGTCCTGGAGCTGTTATGTACTCTACAGGTAAGTTCTAATCTGATAGGTCAATTGATGGCAGCTCCACCCTGCAGGTTTGGGTAGATTGTGATGGAATAAATCAAATGTTACCACAGTCCATATGCTTATCTGGAAAGCTAATTTGATTTAAATCTTCAAACCGAAACAGCTTTTATCTTTTATGTGCATTACCATCATTGTAAGAGCAACAAAAACCTTTGATGCATTATATGTATGT
>NW_017306481.1:1641326-1653962 GCF_000935625.1 Nanorana parkeri
TATATATATATGCGCTATTGATTATTTTATGAAGACAATTCAGAATACATATCCCCATCTTCCTGCAAGTTTTTCTAAACGGCGTTTCTTCTGGATGTCAGGCTAACAGAACAAGTACAGTTATGTAAACAATATGGAACAAAAATCTGTAAAACTTTCATTGTGCTAGAGAATCTTAATTTGCGCCTTTATTGCCTAAAATGCCAATATAATCACCTTTTAAAACATTCCCTGCCGCATTGAATTACAGCGCTTTGGTTCACAGGCTCACTTCCAGTGTCAGAGCGTGACGTTTCAGGCAAAAGGGCGGACCGGCGTTCCCCTTGCCATATGCAACAACAGATTTAACTACATTTGGAAATAACTAGATCCAAAGCCTTCATTTATCCCGCAGTCCTCTGATCTTTTCTCTTCTCCTGTCTGATTTGGCAGCCGGCATTAAATTGCTGCTGACTGAGAAACCAAATCTTCCAAGACTTTGCTGCTCTTCCCCCCACATTCATACAAATCCCAGGGAAGGATAATCAAACACAAGTTTATGTAGTTTGTTTGTACCGCAGTTGTTTCTATTGTTGTTTGTGACTGCTGGAAAAAATAAGGGGAGTAGTTATCACTGAGACAGGAAGATACAAACAGTAATAATAACCTGACATTGGTTCTAACTCTTCCTTATTTTACTGACAAAACATTGTTTTGTTGCAGTCTGTCCCTGCTAGAGATTTCTCATCACTTCTGTCCTGATGGTGAATGAGGGGAATAATCCCCAATGGTGCACAGGTCACAAATGTAAAACCTGACTGATGCTCTAACTCAGGGGTGCCCACAATTTTTCGTGTTAAGATCTACTTTTCAAATGAAGAGCTACATGAGATCTACCAACGAAAAAAAACCTCCCTCGCTCTCTCTCTCTCTCTCTCTCCTGGTTGTCTCTCCTCGCTCTCTCACTCCTGGCTGTCTCTCCTCGCTCTCACTCCTGGCTGTCTCTCCTCGCTCTCACTCCTGGCTGTCTCTCCTCGCTCTCACTCCTGGCTGTCTCTCCTCGCTCTCACTCCTGGCTGTCTCTCCTCGCTCTCACTCCTGGCTGTCTCTCCTCGCTCTCACTCCTGGCTGTCTCTCCTCGCTCTCACTCCTGGCTGTCTCTCCTCGCTCTCACTCCTGGCTGTCTCTCCTCGCTCTCACTCCTGGCTGTCTCTCCTCGCTCTCACTCCTGGCTGTCTCTCCTCGCTCTCACTCCTGGCTGTCTCTCCTCGCTCTCACTCCTGGCTGTCTCTCCTCGCTCTCACTCCTGGCTGTCTCTCCTCGCTCTCACTCCTGGCTGTCTCTCCTCGCTCTCACTCCTGGCTGTCTCTCCTCGCTCTCACTCCTGGCTGTCTCTCCTCGCTCTCACTCCTGGCTGTCTCTCCTCGCTCTCACTCCTGGCTGTCTCTCCTCGCTCTCACTCCTGGCTGTCTCTCCTCGCTCTCACTCCTGGCTGTCTCTCCTCGCTCTCACTCCTGGCTGTCTCTCCTCGCTCTCACTCCTGGCTGTCTCTCCTCGCTCTCACTCCTGGCTGTCTCTCCTCGCTCTCACTCCTGGCTGTCTCTCCTCGCTCTCACTCCTGGCTGTCTCTCCTCGCTCTCACTCCTGGCTGTCTCTCCTCGCTCTCACTCCTGGCTGTCTCTCCTCGCTCTCACTCCTGGCTGTCTCTCCTCGCTCTCACTCCTGGCTGTCTCTCCTCGCTCTCACTCCTGGCTGTCTCTCCTCGCTCTCACTCCTGGCTGTCTCTCCTCGCTCTCACTCCTGGCTGTCTCTCCTCGCTCTCACTCCTGGCTGTCTCTCCTCGCTCTCACTCCTGGCTGTCTCTCCTCGCTCTCACTCCTGGCTGTCTCTCCTCGCTCTCACTCCTGGCTGTCTCTCCTCGCTCTCACTCCGGGCTGTCTCTCCTCGCTCTCACTCCTGGCTGTCCTCGCTCTCACTCCTGGCTGTCCTCGCTCTCACTCCTGGCTGTCTCTCTTCGCTCTCTCTCCTGGCTGTCTCTCCTCGCTCTCCCCCCTCCCTCACCTGGCTCACCTTGCTGTATTTTGCAAACAGTGTAGTGCAACAGGCTGTGTAAACTAATATTCTTTGATTGTAATACATAGCACTTCAACCACCAGAAAGGTGTCAGGGATAGCACTTCAACCACCAGAAAGGTGTCAGGGAGCTGGGCTCAGCAGACTCAGGCTAATAGGTAATCATGTGTGCATAGCTAAATAAATATACCAAATGGAAGAAAGGGGCCACCATTCACACCCTTCGTGATCTACCAGCATCAGCTTTGAGAGCTACTGGTAGATCACGATCTACCTAATGGGCACCCCTGCTCTAACTCTTCCATGCTTAGTTCAGAACTTAATTTTTTTTTCTGCAGTAGTTAGCCTTTAACCCCTTCGTGACTGACGACGTACAGTGTACGTCGCCAGCATCGGGGCTGTTTAAACAGACTCCCGGCGACTTTTGCCGCCGGGACTCTGTTTAAACTTGTAGAGCCGACTGTCGGCTTTACAACAGAAGCGATCCTGGCGACTTACCTGTCGCCAGATCGCTTCTGCGTCTGCGTTTTTTTTTGTCCTGAAATGCATCCCAATGTATTTCTATGGTATTTCTGGCCTCTGTTCAAACCAGCGCAGTCCGTTCCGGTACAGGGAATACAAATGCTGCATGCACTTTTTTTTTCTGGTGTGAAACACACCAAAATGCATGTAAATACATCAAACACACTGGAATGCATCGGACTGCACCTAAAAGCCTATTGTAAGCTCAAAAAACCACAACTGTAACGTGTTAAAAACGCACTGCAACGCGTTTGCAGGTGTGATCCAGATCTGGTCCGGACAGGGTGTGTACAAGCCTGAAGCCCCTTTCATGCGGGTGCCTTTCACTTCACTGCTTTGTCAGTTCCATTTGTTTTTTTGGCCCTCAACGGAGTCGGGGTTAAAAAGATGTAAATGGACCCAAGGCTGCCCAAAGACTGACATTGGGCTTCTGATCAGATCCACCTGAAAAACTGACAGGTGGACCTGATCAGACCGCCCATCTGAAAGGGAACTTAACCCTCCTATAGGGGTGAAGTCACTGCTGTCATGACTGACTAGGGCTCTTTAAAGGGAAGCCTTCTTCCACCCTAGTTTAAAATTAATCAAATGATGTGAAAAGGAGAGCAGAGCTCCACCTCCAGGATGGGATAGTAGATCGTAATTCTTGTGTCAGTATGTGCAGAGCAATAATTTCACTTACAAGAAATCTCCAACAGCGGCTGCTCACTTTGACTTCACCTGTTGAAACTGAGACTTCATACAGAGCAATAGGAGCTGGAGGAGCACTGCCTCTCTTCCTCTGAATCATGCAGCTTTGTGTGTATTGGGAGTAGCAGATTGATTTCTGACAGCATAGGAGTGGAATGACTACGTAAAGGTGAAAGATAACTGACCTGACAGCCTGTTTTCTTGGTGATAAAATATTATAACGCAGTCATTTCAATGAATCTGACTTAAAGTAGTATTAACTGCTATTTTGCAATAATGAATCCAGATCAAATATATATTACCCAGCAAAGTATTTATTTACATTTCTGCCCAAGCACTTAATCATCATTGTTCCAAACCGCTCCAACTCTTTCAGCTTGGCTTCCCTGAACGTCCTGAACAGTAAAGGATCACAAGGGATCCTTTACTTCGCCAGCAGACATCCATCTACTACCTAGAAGGAGGGAGGGAGTGAGGAAGAAGAAGGGAAGCAGGGAACAGGAGAATGGCTTGCCTTGCTGTATCTGTGTTTTTGTGGAGACACATACAGCTTAATAGCACACATGCACACTAAAGGGTGGCTTCATTGGAAGCTGCAAGGGAAAGGAGTCGCCCTAAAACAGGAAATCGGGGTCAGTGTTCAGGGGACCTGCTGATTCTGCAGGAAAGTAACAATTATAAACCTCAAGGAGCAGCGTCCATTTTAAATTATTTCATCAGCATTTGTAATCGTTAAAAAACATTTGGACTTTAATATCAATTTAACATTTTTTTCGGCTAGAAGCATAATGTATAAAATATTTCTAATAACACTATACATTCAACTGTACGGATCCAAGCAACAGGCTGCCTATCAAATATCTATAAATTGAATTCAGTTATTTATCGTGTGCACCTCACTGGCCCGTAAGCCATATTTCTAATGTTTCCAGTATCCTCATTATCCTCATCTTCCCATTGCCCATTCTTTTTTAAATAAATAAAAAACATTTTGAAAAATGATACTGCAGTGTACTCTCATGAATCTGTACAGCCGCTGTAAAAAGATGTCTCATGTTAAGTAATGCTTGCCTTGCATGTATTTTTCAGTCAGGATTTGCAGCTTTAATCTAAAGAGCATTTATACAGATTTTGAAATGCTTCTGCTGAGATAACGAAGGACTTTTGCATGCATAGAATTGAATGTAAACCATTTTATTCTGTGCAGTCTAATAAAAACATAAGTGACGCATACATCCCCCCCACTCAGTGGCAGCAGCTGTGAAAGGAATCAGGTTAGTTACAGGAGATTCGTCTGTGCTGCTTCCATTTTATTAGATGGTTTGAATTTGTGGCATGTCTTTTGAGTTTTTGCTGCATTAAAAGGGAGAGGTTTCAACCTGCCAGTTGTCTGTGTGGTATAAAGGTGACTTTATTGGGAATTAAGGTTTTTGGTTTGGATTTATAGCAATTGTCAGTTGTGTCAAAAAAAGTAGCATTTGCATTTATTTTCTTAAATGTTTTTTGGCAGGCAAGTATGAAGTATTGTGTATGAGTATTTTGTATTCTCTTATCCATCCAGTAGATGAATGCCTTTTATATCTTGCCACCGAGGTCCACCTAATTCATCTCCTGTGATAAAGTGGCAACAATGCTGCAGTGCTCCTGAGTTCAGAGCAGAGTTGCAACTCACATAGGTTGTGATTGCTTGCACTTCAGTGGAATTAGAAGCTGTTGCAGAGACATGCCACTGCTGATTCACCAGCCTGTAGCTTGGCAATCATCACCTAGCCACATCTATTCCTGCCTACTGCCTCTCTCCCAGAGTGAAACTTAATTCTCCTGTCCAATCGCACTCCTGACCGGACAAAAACCCAAATCCAACTGGGTGGGTGCGGTGACGTTTGCGTGAGGTCCCGTCCTCACGCAAACAGAGGATGGGACCGCATGGTCTCGAAACGTCGCTAAGGAGATGTGTGTTATCTCAGTCAATAAACAGCATTGACTTTAATATGATGGAGTGCGAGTGACTACTTTCATCTATCTCTCCCACAGTGGGCTGCAGTGTTTGGAAAGGGGCGTACGTGAGGCACAAATAAAGGAATATTTTGCTCAGTGAAGGAAGGCAAAGGAAAAATGTTGGTTACTATATGAAGCACTTATATCTCTTGGTAATTAAGAGATTCATTTTATATCTCTTTTTTAATTTTTAACACTAACATACAAAAAGCCACCAGCATTACCCAGTGTGAAAACAAGGCAATTTGCATGATGTCATATGGCTTCAGTCAGGCTGGATTTTATTTAAATCACTAATAAAAAGGCTTGATATAAATCAACTCGATTTTAAATCATAATTTTTAAAGAGCAACTGTCCTCTCTGTCCTGCAGTGGCTCCTCCTCTGACCCGCTGTTGACTCACCGACAGTTCCCATTCACTTTAATGGGACGGCTGGTGAGGGACGTGGCGGGCAGCAGCTGAGTGGATGCCCGCTAAGTGCTCTTTAAATGTAAGGACTCATTCTTGCTGACGGTAAGAATCTTTTAATATTATTATTTGCAAACAAAATGAAGGTTTGCTATTTTAGAATAATAAGCTGTCAGGTTAGTAAAACGGCGATATCAGAACCCATTTTAGGTTAATAGGTTAATCACATATAGTTGAACTACTCAAATTCTTTTATTTAATTAAAACATTGTTACATATTCTTGTATAACTGTGAAGCCTTCTTAGAAATCATGAAGATTTGTCCCATATTTAATTTTACGTGCTTTGTCTTCAGTAGGTAGCTTGCATAATGTATAACAATTTAAGATTGAATGTTCATACTTGTGTGACAATTCGGCAAGTTATTTTTACATAAAAACCTTAGACAACATGTAAGTAAGCCTTGCTATTCAGGAACTCTGTGACCCCTCTATCAGATTCCACTAGACCTTTCACAGTGCCTCTGGGCAGTAGAGGTATGCTGTGCTGCTTAGCCTTTCTCACACTCTCCTGTGTCTGGGTAAGGCTGCAGCAGACTTCCATAGCAGTTCTTAGAACAAGACAAAATAATGAGGGGAATTTATCAAAATTGAATCAGACAAAATCTGGAGCAGCTGTGCATTGCAACCAGACTGCTTCCATCTGTCATTTTCAAATCTTCACTGTAGGGCTGCAACCAACTAATTGATTAATTGATGATCGATTATGATAATAGTTGTCAACTATTCTCATTATTGATTGGATCCCCTAGCTCTCTCCTCCATGCTGGGAGGGGGGCACAGCAAGCAGTGAGTGGGTGCAATAGCCAGCCTGCTATTGGTTATTGCAATTTGAAATGACCAATAGCAGGCTGGCTATTGCACCCGCAATACCCACTACTTGCTGTATTTACATTCAGCTGCCGTCTGCCGAATCTTGCCAGTTGTCATTTCCTGGCTTAAATGTGCATACAATTCAATTTAAAAAAAATAAATGTAAACGTTGGGGAAAAAGTCATTTTCAGTCCTCAAACGCGCTTTCCAACCACAGTGTGATCGCCTGCACGGGAACGCAATGCTGTGCGATTACTAAAAATTGTGCATGCATGAAGCAAACTTTTTAACCCTGCATTTGTGTATTTTATTTTAAATTAAGGATGGTATTTAATTTTTTTTTATCCGATTAATCGAAAAAATTATCAGCCAACTATTCAATTTATAAAACATAATCATTAGTTGCAGCCCTACTTAACTAACAAGCTGAATAGAAACTGGTTCACCTGGGCTCCAGATTTTGTCTGCTCCAGTTTTGATAAATTTCCCCTAAGGCCTGGTTCACACCTGGGCGTTTTACAGCGCGTTCCTACACGCTGTAAAACGCTCAACATGTGAAAACCAATAATTGCCCATGGGCATGGTTCCCACCTGGGCGTAGGAGCGCGCTTAAAAACACCCTACGCCCAAAGAAGTACAGGAGCTTCTTTGGGGTGTATTTGCTGCGCGTATCCATTAGGATACAGCCGGATAGCCCTCGGAAACGTGCATTTGTCGCACATTTCTTTTACTGCAAATCGCGGTAACGCGCATATTCCGTACGCCCAGTTGTGAACCCAGCCTAAATGTCTTGCAGTTTTACAAGCTCGACGTTCAGTCCTTTCCTTCTGATAGTGGCAACCGCTAGGAATTCTGCTGTTCAGGCATCCAGGTATGGAAGATGAATGCCAAGATGAGAATTACAGCCACACCTAGCACATAGGGTTCTCCTTGTCGGTGTAAATTCAGAACTGTCACCTTTTCGAAAGGTGTACTTGTGTCAAGAATTCTTTCCAGATGCTTATCTGGTTATCCTTTTAAATATGCAAGCATTTGTTTTCAGGCTTGGCATGCATAATAATCTGTTTTTCTTCATTGCACAGTTCCTTAATACATGCAAACATCTTTGTGTTGTGCAGTCAGAGAACTACTTCAAGAGTAAAATAACGGCCAAGAGTGACAGTGTAATTGCAGCATGTTGGAGAATGCTTCAGCTTTCTTTCTCTTTTTCAATTTCAGTATCTTGTGCCAAACTGAAGAGAAAGAAGAATTGGTTTGGAACGACAGTGTATACGGAGTTGGCTGTTGATGGAGAAACAAAGAAGACTGCAAAAGCAAGCAGCTCGAGCAATCCAAAATGGGAGGAACAGTTAACTGTGTACGTCCTTAAATAACTTCAGATAGTTTTCAATATATTTATGATTATTTTGAGTAAATTGCTCGCTCCTGTCATGGGCTACAATCTCATGTTTAGTTTACTAATTTGTATTGAGATTGTAATCCATCACAGAAGTGAGTTTGGAGTGGTACAAAAATGTATTTTATTTGTGTATCACTCAGCTGTAGATCCTCCAATTATCTCTGAATTGGTGCCGGCACTGTCCTTCCTTCTGGAGGGGGGATACTTTTGTTCCCCATGGTCCCTGTGTGTGTTGTAAAGTAGCCACCCTCCAGAAGGAAGGACAGTGTCGGCACCAATTCAGAGATGATTGGAGGATCTACAGCCAAGTGATGTACAAATTAGATACATTGTTGTTAATAGTTAAGGTAGTTGAATGTATGTTTAAGATTTAACTCCTGAGTTTAGTGTCACAATAACCAAGTATGGAAATCAAATAATAGAGGGATAGCACTGGATCTAATGATTAGGTTTCTTTAACTCAAAGTAATTCCATGTTACGGTACACAAAAAACCTTAAAATCTTACTAGTTTTAGCTAGCTCTCATGTATTTATGATTTGCTGTTATGTAAATGAATATGATCTAATCCTTGTATGATTTTTTTTGTTTAGCTCTTCTGTTCCTAGATGTGCTACGTAAAACCAAGCTAATGAGATTTTACTGTTGTACTTGTACCTAATAGCACTGGTGATGGGGATGATTTCATCAGTCTGGCAAAGGGGTAATATGGGGACATGATGGGTTAGCCAAAGTCCTGGGATTTTCTATGCTTGTGCCACAAAAAAGAAACTTGAGTGATCTGCATAGCAGAAAAATGACAACTAAAAACAATTTTCTGTGAATTTGGGTTATACAAATCATTTTATAATGTATCCCAAAATGAAATCCCAAAATGCTGCCAGGGCTTGAATGGTTTCTGTATAACCTTGCTGTTTTCTTGTCACCTTCCCCATTAGACAGTAATGTGAGGGGTGCCTCAGTGATAAATAGGAAAGCACAAATGGTGAATTGAGAAAAATGCTGCTCTGGCTGCAGTTTTGTTGATAACAGTGATTTCAAGTTTTGTTTATACCCGTGATTTCATACTATCGGGGTGCTTTGCAAAGAAGCTAAAAGCCAGCCTGTCACCTTAAACCACCTGTATAAGTCTTCTAAAATATTTTATCTCTTGTATTTAGGAACGTAACTCCACAAACCACACTTGAATTTAAGGTATGGAGCCACCATACGTTGAAAGCGGATGCATTGCTTGGCAAAACGATTGTGGACCTAAAGCAAGCCTTGGAAACACATAATAGAAAATGTAAGTTATTATTGGCTGGGGTACATAGTGTAGAAGGAGCTTCTACTAAAGTATGAGAAATGGAAACAAATGCCTTTTGGGATACAGGGTATGGACCCAGTTACCAAGGTACATGCTGGGAAACGCATATTGCTAAAATAAACAGAAGTTGCATGCTTGATGCCTGGCATCTCTAGGCGATGTGTAAGGCCTCATTCACACAGCGAAGTGTCTGCCTGTACAGATCCGTGCAGCGTGCACGGCCATATCGGGCCGTTCCTGGGAAGGACAGGTGCTGCGTGTGATTGTACGCAGCAGCCTGTTCTTCTCTATGGGAGTACATGGCTATACGTTCGCCCGAGCTATACATCAGAGCGGGTGTCCGTACTCATACGCATAGAGATAGAAGAGTAGAAACAAAAGAGAAAGCAGGAGGAATAAAGTTTCACACTGAAAACAGACAAATGTGGTTTTTATAGATGTGAACATTAAATGATTTAATCTTCTTAGGAAAGGTGGTTAAAGCTGAACTCTGGAGAAAACAAAATAGTGTTGCAGTGGGGCTGTCCCCTACACTGCAAGGAGGTAATTGTTTCTTATGTGGAGATTAGGACTTTTACTTACATCATTCCTCGCTCCCCCGGCAGCCGGCACTCAGTTTTTCTCCCTCATTCTCTGAGTTGTGGCCAGTCCTTCGTCCGTGTGCCTGGGACTCGCAGTGCTCCTTAGAGAAGAAGCTGCTGGGGCTGGGCTTGAAAGGAGCCTGCGTGAGTGAGGGATCCTTTTAACTGGTATCATAGGCATGAATGAGCATTTAACCCTTGCCATTTGTTTTTTTTTTAATGTTTTCTTTGGAGTTTAGCTTTAAGGGCCTGTTCACATGAGTTTCAGGTTCGGATCAGGTGCGGATCAGCAGACGCGGTGGTATGTGTTTTGCCGCGTTTTTGATGCGTTCCAGTAAAAAAAAAATAAAAAAAAATTTTTTTTTTTTTTTGCTGTAGTGTGTTAGTATATGAGTAATAGGAGATAATTTGGTGTGGTAGTATATGAGTAATAGAGAGATAATTTGGTGTGGTAGTATATGAGTAATAGGAGATAATTTGCATATGAAACTTCAGCTGGCCATACACTACACTACTAGTTCTTTTTCTTAAATACTTTTGAGTCCCCCATCCACGTTAACTGTGTGGATGGTGGAATCCTCCCTGCCAGGAAATATTATATTCTGCTAGTGGCGGATGTTTTGTTGTCAGACAACCCCAACAGTGGCTGCAATCACTGTTCAGCCGAGAATTTTCCGACCGGCCACAATAAATGAACAGATTGGACTTATTTCAACAGATTAATTAAAGGGTTAATAAACCCTCACATTTTTTGCATATATCTACTTCTAGCAAGCAGTAGATGTATGCAAAATTATTAGAAAAAAAAAAAAACTTTTTCAAAGGGTTAATACTTACCTGTGTCTCTGCTGCACACTCCTGTCCGAACATCTGAAAATTTCTCGGGTGGGCACATGCGCAATTCAGATCTTTGGCTGAGAGACGAGGAGAGACACAGGGTAAGTGGGGGGACTTTTGCCCTTAAAAGAGAACTATGAGGTAAGTGCTTTTCCCCATAGTTCTCTTAAGGGTCACGGGAGGACATATACTAGCATCCTCCCGTGATTCAAAGCTTAGTATATCGCGAACTACAGCTCGCGGTATACTGAGACCGCCGCAGCCGGGCCGGATCCCGACATTACTGTCGAGATCCACCAAGCTGCGTGAGTGACAGCGGGCTCTGCCTATCTAGAGGCAGAGCCAGCTGTGCCCGCCCCCTCCCCTCCCCTTCCTCCAGTCAGCGCTGGGGGATCGGTGACTGACAGTCGATGCTCTCTGCAGGGAGATGATCGAGAAGTGAGTGAGAGACGGTATGTGTTCGCTCACTTCCCGATCTATTGAGCTGACGTGTACAGTTTCATTGTCACACGTCGGCTCGAACTATGAGGCTGAGTAATTTTCACTCACTCATAGTTCTCCTTTAATGTCACTTTAAATCTAGTTTAGTCAAATGGAGGGGTCCTAATGGGGCTGCATATTGGTCGGTCAGTGTATATCTTTATGATGAAAAATACTCTTCTTTGAAGCCTGGGTCTGCCAAGAGCCTGCTCACCTGCATTTTGGCTGTAGGATTTTTGAATATTATTGTGGCATGCTCAGTTTAACCGCAATGTAATTGTTGTAGGGTACATTGCCAGTGCTCACTATCAAATGTCATCTCGGTGTCTGCAGACATGGAAAGGATAGAATGTGTTTGAGCACAGGCCAGAAGAGATTTTACTCTCCTGGAGCATGAGCCAATGCTCACCTCTGGATGATGATTCCCTCCTATGTTTAGATGTGAGGTGAAGAATGTTTTCCTGAAGTCTGCCTTCTAGCCTTTTTGGATTTGACGTCCGCACTGCTAAGTGCTACTAGATAAATATTAAAGCAGCGATGTGGGGCTCCTCCTGGCTATGGAAGCACATTTCTGTTGGCATCTAGGGCTTGTGAAGTCAGTGAGAACGGAAGAAGGCAAATGTCATGTCTTTTCATGAGTAGGAGATCTGATCAGAAATAAGTCAGGCTCTGGCTGCGGGCATAATCGCCACCTTTAGTAGAACTTCATGCTAATAACTCTGTTATTCTGAGAGTGTCTAAAGCTGCTTCTTTCTTTAAGGAGTAATTTAAACATTCAAGATGTGGGTAGATTATTATAAGATTCACCCTTTTATATTATACAGGTCTGAACAGTGGAAGTAAAAAATAAATGTAGTTATGTCTTCAAGCCTATCAATTTATGGAAACCTCCTTTGGTGGAGGAGTGGCAACCTTACTGTACATGTTTGAAATGTTCTGGCTACATAACTACACTTTCCGTAATCTCATACGAATAATTTAAAAAAAATATCAAGTTTTAAAACGGGATAGCGGCTATCGTTTTCAGCGCAGTTTTAAACGGCGGTCAGTCTCAGTGGCTCTTGTGGTCCTGCTCCGTGGTCACCAGCTAACAGCCTAGACACAATGGTAAGCTCTATAGGAGTTTGCCATGGAAGCAAATGTAAACAGAATGCTTTCACATACCGTAGTGTTTTACATCGGGCGTATATTGATATGAATGATCTCACGGCAGTTCCCCTGCGCACGGAGGTCGGGACAGATGAGGTTCAGTCCAGCCCTCCCTGCAGTAACAGATGACTGCTATAGTGATCTATAGTCTAGCTGACTAATTGCAGCCAGCAATATATCACTATTGGAAGTGATCTGCTGCTTAACAGCTGGGAGGCGTGAATCAAGGCCATTGACCAAATCCAGAACTCCCTCCTCCTCACCCCCCTCAAGAATAATTATTGTTATAAAAATTGTGAAATAAAAAAAAATATGTGTGTGTATATATGTGTGTATATATATA